>NC_088780.1:68000243-68300243 GCF_958450345.1 Calliphora vicina | reverse complement strand
TTTTTGAGTTTTTTTTTCCAAAATGGACTCTTTTTTTATTAATTTTTTTTCTCAAAAGAAAGCTTAGGTCTTTTCCTTTAAAACCTTTTTGGTCGCTTAGTGGGATGCGAGTGGGATATCTATCAAAATAAATGTTTTGTAACTCAAGACAAATGTTTTTAAATTGATTTTTTTCATATTTGTGTGTAAGTGTTTCTAAAACCTTAAAAATAAAAACCACAACAACTGACCGATAATAGCCACTGGAGTTGCACCCCTAGTTGAGGCCGACCGCTATTAATTTTCCACCCCCAAAATTTGTCTGAGTTTTGTATCTTGCGGCTTTTTTAGTCAATCCTAGAGGTAGTTTTCAGCGCACGTGATTTTCATTGTTAAAATATCAGGTGCCCCAGAAACAAATTTTTGGAATCAAGTGGAAATATTTTATGGTCCTTCTCCGAAGTACCAGTTTATTTATTATTTTATGACATTTGACTTTAAGAAGTGGGTGGAGAGGTAGAAGTTGACAGGTAGGTTATTTATATGGTGGTTTATTTTTATTATTATTTGGTTAAACTAGGTACTTTAGTATGTAAGCCCTTCTTGACCCTAATAAAAGATTTTAGACTCATTCATTAAAACGTACTACCTATATGATCTTAAAAAACTATTTATTGTCATTCTGAAGACATACGGAAATCAGTTTTTTAGAAACAGCGTTAAAGTTAAGACGTGTGTTATTTACATAAATACTTACAAAATTCAAAATGTCTACGACTTCTAAAAAGGCTAAGGTTGAAAATGAAATTTATTCGTCTTTTTGTTTTAATCCCTTTAACAAAATGAAGCACAGATCATCAGATATGCGAAATATTTCCGACGGCTTATTAAAAAAATTCCCTACGCTGTCAAAACGATTGAAAATTTGTGGATCATGCAGGAAAGAGCTCGGAAAGTTGAACGAATTACCGAATTTGAATAGTAATGAGCCTTGCGTTGAAGTTATTCCAGATGAAGACATAAGTAATTCCGAGAATGAAGACAGAACTGTTGATGATGATGGTTATTCTAACTTTTCAAATTCAACGAATGAGTGTCGAAACCAATACCATAAGGATGCAGTAGAAGTTCTTGAACAAATAAAAGAGAAATACAAAACGTCACAGAGTGAAGCTGAAAAAATTCAACTTCTCACGCTTGCTCCAAGAACATGGAGTTCTGCAAAAACAATGACTGAGTTTGGAACGTCTCAACGAAAAGCAAGAATTGCTAAACAATTGGTTGTTGAGCATGGGATTCTCACACTCCCAAACAAAAAGAAGGGAAAAACTTTGGAGTGCGATACTAAATCTCTAATAACTCAGTTTTATCAGCGAGATGATATGAGTCGCCTGATGCCAGGGATGAAAGACTGGATGTCTGTACGAATCGATGGCAAGAAAGTTCAAATGCAGAAGAGAATGGTTCTCTGTAACCTGAATGAATTATTCGCAACATTTCAATCTGAATACGAGGATGTCAAAATTGGATTCACAAAATTTACACAACTGAGGCCAAAACATTGCGTTTTGGCAGGAAGCAGCGGAACTCACACAGTATGTGTTTGTATTTACCATGAAAATGTTAAATTGATGTTGAAGGAAATCAACTTAAATTACTTAAAAGATGATTCATCAGAAGATTTACACCATTACCGCGATTGCCTTAAATTGACTATGTGCCCTAATGCTACAACTTCTTGCCACTTAGGTGAATGTTCGAATTGCCCGGAAACCACATCCATCAAAGAAAATTTAATCAACTCTTTTGATCGAGAATGTATTGAGGAGTTAAAATTTGAATCTTGACTTCAGACTGAAAGATGCACACTGAAAACCATAAGTTTAAATGTGGATGATTTTGTGGAAGAACTGTGTAGAGGATTGCTAAATTTGAGAACCCATGACTTTTTAGTCAAAGAGCAGTGGTCATTCTTCAAGGACTTGAAAACACATTTGAAGTCTGGTGAATTCATTATTTCATTTGATTTCGCAGAGAACTATAAATATGTTCTTCAGGATTCCATACAAGCATTCCACTTCAATAACGACCAAGCAGCTATATTCACAGTAGTTATTTACTACATGAAAGAAGAAAACCTGGAACACAAAAGTATGGCAATCATATCCGACGATTTAAAACATGACACCGTTGCAGTTTATGAGTACCAGAAGATTTACAGTAGAAAAGGTATACTACGTTTCGGACGGAGCTCGTCAACATTTTAAAAACAAAAGTAGCTTCGCAAATCTTACAGCTCATGAAAAAGATTTTGGAATGCCAGCTGAGTGGCATTTTCATCCTACTGCTCATGGTAAAGGAGCATGTGATGGTATTGGAGCAAACCTCAAAAGAAATGCAGCGAAGTATAGCCTCCAGTGCTCTCATCAAGATCGCAACTTAGATGCGACTGCTTTATTCCATTGGGCAAAGAATTATTGTAAAGAAACTAAAATAGTTTTTAGTAGCAAAGAGGATCATGAGGAAACATTGAAAACACTAAAGAGCAGATTCGATGCTGCGGTAACAATCGATGGCACTGCTCAATATCATGCTTTCATGCCGCTTGTCGATGGAAGACTCAAATTAAAAAAGTTTTCTGCATCTACTCAATGCGATTTCTTTCCAAAGCCAAAAAAGAAGCCAGCAGCGAAATCAGTAGCTGAATCTAATAACGCCAAGAAAGGATTGACAAAAAAAAAGCAGCTAATAAAGGTGACAAATAAGGAGGATAAAAGTATGGATATTTGAAAATTTAAAAACTTCATAAATTAAGTGTAAAAATAGTTATTATATAAATTGATCTATTGTGATTAAGATTAAACTTTACTAAATTATTCATCTTTTTATTATTATTATTATTATTATATAATAATATATTAAATTAATTATTATTACAAATAAATAACAAAATTAAATTATTCAACATTTCCATAGAAAAAAAGTGATTTTTATTCCTGAGGTTAACATATTATGGGTATTACAGTATCGAGGCTATGAAATTTTAGTTGGGTATGTTACATACCATCGGAAAGGCTAATGTGTCTAGTTTCTCTGCGTAAGTTTAATTTTTAAGGTTTACACACAAATATGAAAAAAATTAAAATAGTGCAAATTTAAAAACCTTTGTCTTGAGTTACAAAACATTTATTTTGATAGATATCCCACTCGCATCCCACTAAGCGACCAAAAAGGTTTTAAAGGAAAAGACCTAAGCTTTCTTTTGAGAAAAAAAAAATTAATAAAAAAAGAGTCCATTTTGGAAAAAAAAGTCAAAAAGATTTTTGATTTTTCAAAAAATTGTATGTCTTGAGTTACAAAACATTTTTTTTATAGATATCCCACTCGCATCCCACTAAGCGACAAAAAGGGTGTTAAAGGAAAACACATAAGCTTTCTTCTGAGCAAAAAAAAAAATTAAAAAATGGGTCCATTTTTTTAAAAAAAGTCAACAAAGTTTTTGATTTTGCAAAAAAATTCAAAAATTTTAAATCTTGAATTACAAAATATTTTTTTTGATAGATATCCCACTCGCATCCCACTAAGCGACCATATAGGTCGCTTAGGAAAAGACCTAAGCTTTCTTAAAAAAAATAAAAAGGGCCCATTTTGAAAAAAAAAGTCAAAAATATTTTTGATTTAAAAAAAAAAATCAAAAATATTTTATTAAATTTTTTTAATTTTTTTTTTCGAAAGATTGCATAAATAGCTATCTAAACTATTTGGGACACATTTTGCTAAGAACAATAGGTAATAAGTTATATGGATAAAAAAAAACACCTGTTTGGCCAAAATGTCAAATTTTGACCTCCTATAACTCAGAGAGTTCTTGACCGATCTTGTTGAAAAATGGTGTCCGAATTACTATCCAATAGAACTAACATTGGTGCATTGGTTTCATCGCGATCGGAAGACATCGATTTCAAAAGTTGGTTCACTTGACGTGAAATGCCCCACATATATAAGAGTAACGTGACTGACTGATTCATTCATCATCGCACAGACCAAACCGCTAAAGCTAGAAACTTCAAATTCGGGAAATGGATTGCTTTTACAACATGTAGATTCACTAAGAAGGGATTTTTGGAAATTCGGTCGCTAAGGGGGACAAATGGGCAAAAACGGGTAAAACCTGTACCTCTATATCTCCAAAACAAATAAACATAGAAATAATATTTTAAATGCTTCCGCCTTTAATCAAAAAATGAGCCGACAGGTGTCTTGTACTCTTTTGAAATTTGAAATTCAAGTGGCCATATGAGGTAAAAATAGTCTCCGTAGAACCCTCTGTTAACATGTTTATCTCCTACATAAATAAACATAGAAATACTATTTTAAATGCATCTGGCTCAGATCAATAAAGACTAGAAATCTTTTTGGTACTTTTTTGAAATTCGAATTCCTAAGGCCTAAAAATTGTATTCTTTTTTGGTACTTTTTTATCAAAATGTATTTTCTCAAAAATTTTCAAATAGTACGTATTAATGATAATTAATAGGTACTTTTTTGAAAATTATTTCTTCACTGAGGACAAAAAAGGTCCCAAAAACTAGGTAAAAACAGGACATTTATTATCTAACATTAACGAACTTATAAAATAAAACAGACAATCCTAAAATCCTTCAAAAACTAACTCACTATTTGAAATTCGATTAAAAACGTGTAAAAAGGGAAAAACTTCATTCAGTACACATAATTTGGTACTTTTTCAAAAGTATTTTTTCATTATTTTATATTGTGTACTTTTATTTATTTTTTTTATAAAAATTGTTGCGCCGCCATTGACTACAAAGCAGGAATCTAAACCCTTTGACTAAATCACTTCGTTTATTTTCATATTTAAAAAACAGTGTTTTCAAATTTCTTTTTACAAAGCAATATCACTTTTAAATGTTTTCTTTTAAAATTTAGAAAATTGTAATTGGTAATTTTTGTAAACTTTTTAAATTAATGAATTTAGAAATATTTATCCTAAGTGTATTGAGGATCCCTAAGATGGATAAAGCTTCTTATAGTTAATGAGTGTGCCTCTGGAAAAGCTATGTGAACCAGATGAGCTAAACAAATAAATATTAAAGCATATCAGTATTATTTTGTAGGTAATTTTTATTCTAAATCATTAAACACAAACAAATAAAAAGTGGATTTCAATTAGAGGAATGGGACATCTTGTTAATTTTCATTATAATTATTGAACCTAACTAACAACATAGAGTTTGTGCATAGTATGTATATGGGTGAGTCAAGGATCGAAGAAATAGACCAAACGAGGTCAAGCCCGACCATATAATACCCTACACCAAGTAAATGAGCAAAAACATTTTTCTTTTAAAATATCAATAATTTATATTCGTGAGTGATTTTCGGAAGTGGGCCTTATATGGGAGCTATGACCAATTATGGACCGATCACCATGAAATTAGGTCGAGTGATTTATGTCTATATGAAAGTTATTCATGTTGAATTTTGTGTATATACCAACATTTTTAAGAGATTTATGCACGTTAAAGTGATTTTCGGAAGCGGGTCTATATGGGAGCTATGACTAATTATGAACCGATTGTAACAAAATTTGGTGACATGAATTTTGTGTATATAAAACTTATTTGGAGCGAAATTTGTGTAGTTACATACATAAATTAAACATTTATGACCGATAAAGTCCAATTTCGAGAGGACATTTGTATGGGGGCTAGGTAAATAATTGACCGATTTCAGCCAGTTTCAATAGGCTTGGTCCTTGGGGCGGAAAAATTACATGTACCAAATTTTATTGAAATATCTTCAAAATTGCGACCATGGACAGCCAGCCAACCAGCCAGACGGACGGGCGGACATAGTTTAATCGACTCGGAAAGTAATTCTAAGTCGATCGATATACTTTAAGGTGGGTGTTAGATCAATATTTTTGGGCGTTACAAACATCTGCACAAACGCATTATACCCTCCCCACTATGGTGGTGTAGGATATAAAAACTATGATTAAAACCGAATAAAATAAATACAAATGGAATTCATCATGCCGATGTCCGTCTGGTTGGCTGGCTGTCCATGTAAACCTTGTGCGCAGAGTACAGGTCGCAATTTTGAAGATATTTCGATCAAATTAGGTACATATTATTTTTTTGACCCAAGGACCAAGCCTATTGAAACTGGCTGAATTCGGTCAATTATTTCACCTAGCCCCCATACAAATGTCCCCTCAAAATTGGACTTTATCGGTCATAAATGTTTAATTTATCTATGTATCTACACAAAATTCGCTCCAAATAAGTTTTATATATACAAAATTCATGTCAAAAAATTTTGTTACGATCGGTCCATAATTAGTCATAGCTCCCATATAGACCCGCTTCCGAAAATCACTTTAACGTGCTTAAATCACTTAAAAATGTTGGTATATACACAAAATTCAATATAAATAACTTTCATATAGACATAAATCACACGACCTAATTTCATGGTGATCGGTCCATAATTGGTCATAGCTCCCATATAAGGCCCACTTCCGAAAATCACTCACGAATATAAATTATTGATATTTTAAAAGAAAAATATTTTTACTCATTTACTTGGTGTAGGGTATTATATGGTCGGGCTTGACCGACCATACTTTCTTACTTGTTTTTTGTTGCTTACCACTTGGAAGCAGGTTTGTGAGTGTTTTCATTATAGTTTTTCTTTTCTCGCTTAAATTTGATAATTCAACTAAGAAGCGCCTTTTTCGAAGTACATTAAAAATGCTCTTTTTCTTAAGTGCTTTGATATAAGCTCAATTTTTTACTGGATTAACACATAAAAGTTTAATTTTCTATTGTTTATATAACTGAAGTGATGTAAGTATGAAAGGAGACCTTTTTTTGAAATATGAAGTAAGTGTTAATTGTTTATTCATCTAATCATAAACGAATGAACAATAGAACACAAGTTAGATCGTTTAAAGTAAAAGTTGGATCGTTTCATTGTTCGATAAGAAACAGGAAATAAGTACAGGGTGTCCGACGGGAAGGTATACTACTTTATTTTGGTAATCATCCACTGTCGCCTGATTTGACTGCATTTGTTTGCATAAATCTTGCTTTTCAGATATCCCCACAAAAAGAAGTCCGGATCAGTCAAATCAGGCGACCGTGGAGGCCAATCAACATCACCATTTAAATTTGCCACGTGTCTACTTCACGACTGTCAAATATGAACTGTCAAGACTGATATTTACCAAAATGGTGGCAAAACAAAGTAGTATACCTTCCCGGAGGACACCCTGTACATTCTCATTGGGTACATTTTCTTTCTTTTGGTTGTACTTTGTCAGCCTAACCACTAAAGCCGAAAAGTCAATATTAAATCTATAAATTTTACTATTTTCTTAAATTTCGTACCATAAAGCTAATTTTAAACAGTATTTGTTTTAAAATTTATTATTTTTTGAAAATTTGTTTCAGTTATTTAAATTGAAATTTTTTTTTTACAATATTTCTTATGAGAGCCTAAAAGCTATGTCTGTTGTCAAAAATCGTATGTGAATAGGCTTTAATTTATTGATACTCTGTACTATATAATTTAACACAGCCCCGCTTTCTCAACTGCGAGAGTTTCGACACTCTAAATCAGGGAAAGGCAACCTATACTATTGCATTTTACGATTGTATTAGTTATACACTCTCTCCGCTCTCACCACGAATCGGTGTTGCCAGTAAACTTTCGTCGCTTTTCCCCAATTAAAAATCTCATATTGTTCATCATACATCTTTAAATGTTGGGACATATTTTTTTTCACTGGCAACGCAGATTCTTAAATTGTGCGATTAAAAACGATACACAACCTGCTTGTTTGAGTTCTCAAGCTAGACTGATTAAAAGTTGTTTATTTCTCTACAATGCGTGTGCACACGTACGTAAGAGAAGAGTAAATGAAAAACGCGGCGCCCATGTTTTGCCTTTCCCTGCTCTAAATCATAGACCGGCGGATAGAGAGGATTTACTATGTGCATGTGTATAGGTGACACTACACAGAGAGAAATAACATGTAATGTTAAAATAAACCTCAATTAAAAATTCGTTTGTTATTTTGTATAATTTCATCATTCATGTGATCGCTGCTTCTCAGTGTACTGAAAACAACAAAAATGAAATATTTGTACTTTTCTACGCTCTTGTACTGAGAAATAAATAAAAAAAAGTTAAAAAAGAACAAACATGCGACATAGACCTGCTTTGTTGAATGTTGTCTAACAACTGAATGAAATATTTGTATTTTTACGCTCTTTGGGAGTATTGTTTGAGTATTGTTGTGAGTATTGTTTGCGATCGTGTTGTGTACATGTAAATTGACGAAAATCTTCGTATTCTGGACAATACTAGCGCCGGTATATGCTCTAAATCAGTGATGTTCAAAAATAAAAATAAAGATGTATTGGAGCGAGAGCTACCCAGCAAACATAAGTCAAACACTTAAAATAAGAACAAAATAAAGAATGTTTAGAGTTAGAATTTTTGCCAGATATAACCAATTTATTAAATGAATGTAATTTAAATTTTAAGGAAATGAAAGAATATACATTATACGGCAGAAATTCTCTCAAATTTTTGATTTATTTTTGACATTGTTGTTTTGTGTTCAATTGTAATTGAAACGCGTGTGTTTGCTATGCTTCGTCCAAAAACCAACCAACAACAATGCTTAATGAATTTCTAAAAAAATGAGACATTTGTTATTCTCTTTAAAAGAGCATAATAAATGTGTGTAAATTTTTTGAACAATTGTTGTAAGGCATGAACATCACTACTCTAAATCATACATTTCGTTCTTTAGAATCTAAAGGCCCAACTATAATATGCATACACTAGTTTAAGTCAGCTTAAGCAACTGTTCGAATACATATACATAAAACGTATCTGACAAACTATAATGTACTTAAGAGAGTTTCGTCAAGTTTCGTCAAATTTTATTTGCTTACGCAAAGAGCGAAGCTGGTCGCACATTCGCACATAAGTATGTTCATTAGAGTGCCACTAATTACTGTTTATTTTTGATTTTCGGAGCTTAAAATGTATATATTTAAATAAGGCTTATATGTTGGAAATTTAATTTTGCCAATTATTATTTAAAAAAAAATCACATCACTTCGTAAATATTACAATAAAAATTTATGAAAAACAAGAACAATTTATACAAAAAAATTTTATCAAAGTGGGATATTATTTTAAGAATTTTACGTGTCTGTTTGGATGCCATGCAGGCTAAAAACTTCGACTATAGCAGAATGTTTGTTTTTCTGTTTAAAAAATTATTTTTATTTTCAAAATGAGTTTTTCAACAATTCACAATTAGTTGAATTCTATTGGTGGTGAAAATAGATTGCTACAGTATAGACAAAAACCTTAACCCTTATTTGGTATATTTTATGACAAATAATAAATTTCTTTAATACGTGAGTCGTAACTTATTGAAATTTTTTATTAGATTCTTTATGATTTATTCTCAGTAAATGATCCAAGAAACATTAAAGTTATAATCTAAACATATTCATATATTAGGAACAAATTTGATGTATGTGGTTTAAAATATGCAGTTTCTTAATTATAATGATTTTTGATTTTTCGAAATTAACGATCATATCGACGTAAATGTGATTACATACGATTTTATATGCACCCACAAATGGGTACATAATTGTATTTTTTTGATCTTACTTATTGATTTCAGTAAATTTTTTAAAATATGTCCACTAATGGAAGTGAAACAAGAATGAATATATTTCTAAATTTTCAAAAAGATACTTTTTGGGAAATTTAAAAATTTTGGGAAATCGTACATCTAGAACGACTAGCTGCCTATGAGAAATGTGAATCTGTGCCTATTCGGGACGAACAGGCTTAAGTGGGGGACGGTGTTACGAATTTGCAAAAGCGATTTGAATTTAACGGACTGTAACGACATGTCCATCAGTAGGAGCTTCTACTTATCAATAATGTTGATAGCATGCGGTTGTTTTTTAAATTATTTTTAAATATGGCAACACTAAATGTTTAAGCTGCTGACATTAACATCGAAAGCCCTAGAATTCGAATATACGAGTTTCGACCGTTAAGAACAATCTAGACTACTCAGATGCATATAGCAGTGTGTATAAATAGTGAGTGCGGTTGCAGTATTGGATGAGTAATTTGAAGCATCGTTAAGTAAAGACATCGACTGCATTGTCAGTGTATACTTGTACATTATAAAGTGTGTGCATTTCTGCGAATTCATAAAGGTGTATAAAAACGCTGAGTGACTGTTGTTGTATATTTGAATAAATAAAGAGTTTTACAAATGTTAAACTGCTAAACTGCTTTTATTTCCAATAAAAAGAATCCGGTTTATTTAAAGGAAATAAACACCAGTTTTTAAAGGTAAAAACGTAACAATATGATTGAAGTGACACAAAAAATTATAGTGTTAACATCAATTTAAAAATACGTGTTTACTTAAAATGCTGAGTACGAGTTTTTTAAAAAAACTATTTTTTGCTTAAAATGTGTTTTAACTAAATAGTATTTTAAACCTCAGAATTGATTTTTTTATAAATATAAGGGTAAGTATATACATTAGAGTGGGTCAATTTGTATGGATAAAAAAAAAATGCACCAAGCGGTTATCAAAATCGTAATCTACGATGAATTCTAAGAATGTTTACCGAAGAAACCATGCGTCTAAAATCAAAACCGAGCTTCCCATTTTTAACGCGAAAATTTTCCTTTCGTATTTTATATTTTTGTTTAAATGTACTAACATTTTATTGAGCCTTTTAAAAAACTTGACTATGTTTGGGCTTTTTCGAAAGGAAAGACAAAAAAGATGAATCTTTGCAAATGGAGAATATTAACAATTGAGGATGGTTACAAAATCTCATATTGTGGTTGTGCGAGAACCTAAAACCGATCTTTTGGGTCACAGTAATCCAATTTTAATAAAATTTCCAACGACTATAGAGGAGGTCTTGCTGAGCTCAAGTTTTAAATTTGGACTTTCAACGATAAGGTAGGGCGGAGATTCAAGAGCCCAAATTGGGGTGTCTCGGGTATTACAAATTAAAAATGATGAATGAACATTTTTGTTCTAAATCCGATTTGAATTATTTGTATATATGTAGAATCTACTAGAAGAGAACAAAAAAAAAAACATTACTATAACTGTATTTTATATTTTATAATTTACGAGATATTCACCATTGAAAATTAAAATTTTATGTTTTTTACCTATCTTGGTCTGTATTTTTGCAAATATCGGATTCACATCTCTCCCGATTTTGATTAGTATTATAAGGAAAGAATTATTTCAAAATCGATACCAAGTCAAAAGTTATCTGCACTTAAATTAAAAAAAATTAAAAAGTATTTTTTTCGCGATTTTTTTGAGAAAAAAGTACTTATATTAATATTTAGTTATACAGAAAATAAAAACAAAATAAATAATGCATTTATATTTTTCTCAACGGTAACATTTTGGGAAATACTATAGAAGAAAAATAATTTCAATATTTTTATAACTGCGTGGTCAAGAGCCTTCCGAAGACCTATCTTTTATGTAAATTTCAAATTTATGGTAATTTTCTCTAATCGCATAGCTGCTTTCAAAAAATTAAAACCTCTTTTATAAGCCCCAATATGTTCTTAAATATTTTGCAAAGGCATTTTATAGCCCGGATCTCGGTACCGTCAACAGAGTCAAAAATCTAAAAAATACCACTTTTGGGATTTTTTAAACGTTTTTTTGGGAATAGTTGAATTGTCAATAAAATTCAGAAATTTATTTTTCACTTTTGTATTTTGATCAAAAATTTTTATATAAGTGTAAAATGCCACTGCCTTGCCGACTACTGTATTACCAAACATCGGAGATCACTACAAGATGAATATATTTATTGAGTTTTATGTATTTTAAATATGCATTTTTTATGTATTTTATATAATCGAACCTAGCTGTCATAGTGGATAGACGTGTTTTAAATCGCTCTCACAAGGAAATAACATTGTGAATAGAAATACAAAAAAATATACACATCTGCTCAAAATAATAGATACACCAAAATTTATTTTTTAAAAACGAAAAAAAATAATGGTCGATTTTTATTTATAGTTAAAAGGAGAGTAAAAAACAAAAACAAAATATTTCATAATTAATAATAAATATTATAAAGTAAATTAAATTTCTTAAATTTCGAAAGATTTGGTGCTCATAATAATAGATACATTTTTAAAAATTCTTATTAAACAAAAGCTAATAAATTTTATCTTAAAAAAATTAGTTTATTATTAAAGTAAAGCTAGTATCCAGTATATCCACCTTTGTTTTGTAAAACTTTCTCCACTCTTCTGGGCATACTGGATATCAAGTTCTGACACTTCTCCAATGGAATCTCGTACCATATTTTTTGCGTTTTCTCCCATAAATCGTCTTTATTTTTGAAAACTTCCTTCGAAAGCCTTATCTTTAATTCACTCCACAAGTTTTCTATTGGGTTTAAATCAGGGGATTGGCTGGGCCAGCTTAAAACAGGTACGTTATTCTCCAAGAACCAGTTTTTAACTAATCTTGAACTATGTTTTGGGTCGTTGTCCTGCTGGAATGTCCATATTAATGGCATATTTTCCGATGCATATGGAAGCATTACGTTTTCCAATATGTCTCTATACCCACTAGCATTCATGGTATCTTCTATTCGGAATATCGGACCAACACCATTCCATGAAAAGCAACCCCAAACCATTATGTTTCCCCCGCCATGTTTTACCGTCTTTTTTGTAAATTTAACGTGGAATTCTTTTCCTTTTGGTCGGCGTACATTTCTTTGGCAGTCGTTTCCAAACAAATTTATTTTTGTTTCGTCGCTCCATAAAATATTTCTCCATTTTTTTTCGCCTTCACACCCGGACCATTGTAAGTGCTCTTTAGCAAATTCTAATCTTGTCTTGATATTTTTTTGGCGCATTAGTGGCACTTTTCTGGCAATTCTTCCCGGCAATTTAGCGTGTAAAAGACGACGACGAACTGTTTGTGGACTGATTTCGTTACATAGCTCCGCAGAAATAGCTTTCGATGATATGAAAGGGTCTTTTTTAACCATAAGGACGATCCGCCTATCTGTTTCTGGACTGGTTTTCTTTGGTCTACCGCGAGTTTCTCTTTTTTGTTTTTTAGATAAAGCATTTTGGACAAAATGTAAAGATCTTCCTACGCTCTTTGCTATTTCCCGTAATGATTTTCCTTGATTTCTCATCGTTTGAACAATTTTTTTCTCATCTTCGGTACAATGATGATTTCGTCCCATTTTCTTCAAAAGAGTCCTATTTTTTATAAAATTGTTGCTAAAATTTAAATTATACTTACTGTTTCACGTAAATAGGAACAAAAAATTGCACAAAAAAAAAATTGTATATAAACAAATTACAAATTACTGATGTGTATCTATTTTTATGAGCAAATAATTTTTTGTAATTCAAATAAATTCGTTTTTAAAAATCAACATGAAAGCAAATAGTTGCCAGATTTTTGACTGACATGACATTGCCAGATAGAAATTTTAATAATATGATGTATTCTTAACGCTTGCGAGGAAATTTTCAATGTTACCGCCATTTAAATTTTTTCCAATTAGGTGTATCTATTATTTTGAGCAGATGTGTATATATACAAATATAAGTAACAGCGAATGGACGCTAATCAAATACTTAGTAATATATTTAAAATTAATTTTTACATCCAAAAATAAATTGTCGTTTGTTAAGTATTAAGAATCACAAAAAAAACCCAAAGCAAAAAGTATTACAAAAAAACACCAACATAAATAAAATAAATATAAATTACAACTGTTTATTAATTACGCGAAATGACACTTTTAATTTAATAATATTATTAAATAAAAAAAAATAAAAAAAAAGAACTAAAAGACAAATAATTTAAAATTCTATATTTTTTTTTCTTTGAACCTTGTGCATTAACTATTAAATATAGATCAGTGATGTTCATGCCATACAACAATTGTTCAAAAAATTTACACACATTTATTATGCTCTTTTAAAGAGAATAACAAATGTCTCATTTTTTCAGAAATTCAATAAGCATTGTTGTTGGTTGGTTTTTGGACGAAGCATAGCAAACGCACGCGTTTCAATTACAATTGAACACAAAACAACAAAGTTAAAAATAAATCAAAAATTTGAGAGAATTTCGGCCGTATAATGTATATTCTTTCATTTCCTTAAAATTTAAATTACATTCATTTAATAAATTGGTTATATCTGGCAAAAATTCTAATTCTAAACATTCTTTATTTTGTTCTTATTTTAAGTGTTTGACATTATGTTTGCTGGGTAGCTCTCTCACCGATACATCTTCATTTTTATTTTTGAACATCACTGATATAGATCAAGAGTGTTAGCTAAAGTATTTACAACTACTCTTTAATGAGTCTCTTTAACGAAAACAGTGAGCGAAGGTTAAGTGTAAACGGCAGAAATGCATACATTACAGTTAATGCAGATGAAAATATATAAACAAAACAAACAGAAGAATAGATGACAGCTTGTTTTTAACCGCCAAGCCTGTTAACCGTGCTCGTTCTTGTTCCCCCGCATTGTCAACAACTAATGATTGTCAAACGAAAGAAAACCCAATAGCTGTTAATCTGGAGTTACCAAAAAATACAAATATTTTATTTACGCCTGAAAGTATGCTAGCAATATTAGCTTCAGAAACGAAATCCACCACACCGACTACAATTAAAATTAACCCATTAAGTGGCGCTATACCCAAGATTAGCCAACCATTATATAAAGATAATAAATCCCAAATACAGGTTGGAATGGACCGATATGTTACAGTATTAAAACGGGCACGAAGTCCCAAGTCTTCGAAAGCGGCACCCTTGGCTAAATTATATAAGGATAGTGAACCTGCTAGACTAAACAATGAAAATCGTTTTTCTATTCTGGAATGTGAAACAGATGAACCAGTAAATAAAATTAAGGCTGACTTCCAAAATGCTAGTTGCTTTGTATTTGGACAAAGTATACTGTTTCATAATGCCGGCATACAAAATGCTTACTGTTTATACTATTTCAAAATGCCGAAAATTAGTATTTTGAACGCAGTAAAAAAGCAATCACGCATCGGTTTTATAGTTGATGCTTTCTTTGACAATTTTTTATTTACGCACACAAATAAAAAAGAAAAGTATATAGAAAATGGCCGACTCACAAATGGAAGTAATATTATATTTTTTGGATAAAAAAACTTAATAAACACCAACGGTCTAATTCATAATAAAATCTTATTATAGATTTAAAGCACAAATTTGTTAACAAACACTTTCAGTCTTATGCAAAAAAACTTACAACATGCTTACTAACCGTTGTTAAGCTAAATTCGATAAAAGTATATCCAAAAACGAAATTTAGCTTAAAACACCTGTAGTAAACCATTGTTAAATATATGAAATTTAATAATGGTTCAATCCTACTTTAAACCTATTTTAAGGAATTCTTTTTACTTTTTATCCAAAAAAAGAGGATTTTAAAGATAAATTTGGAATAACAGACGATTGCTAAACACAATTTCCACTCCGCTGGCGAATAAGTTCCATTTTAATAGTATATGATTTTGTTTGATATTCCTCCGGCAGAGGTTCACAAGTGAGTTTGATTGGCATTTTTGTCATTTTCTTTTAACCTGCAACGCTATATAGTAATAAAATGTGTAAACATTGTGGAAGAAGGTCCACACAATCTAATATACCCACTCCGGAATTATAATTGTGTGTTTCCACATAGAAATTCATTAAATTTTGTTAAAATTTAACAAAATGTCAATAAAAATAAATTAATAAAATAAATTATATAAAAGTGATGTTTATTTTATCACAGAATATTCGTCATTCGAATACTTTTAATAATAATTGAAATAAACTATATAAAAAGTTTATATATTAATACATAACTTGCGGGGAGTTACATAACACCAAGGTTGCCAACTCTTCAGCTCAGAAAATGGCTAGATTTTGAATTAAAAATGGCTAGAAATGGCTAAAATCCAAAAATAACTGAATACAAATTCATAAATATTACATTACTTGCCCCCATTACCACGAAGTCTGTTTATGTGTTAACTAATAGTTACACTGACAGTTTTCAAAAATAATTTTTACCGACTTCGTGTTAATGGGGTTTAGCAGATTAACCCCCATTTTCTCAATCTCCGGTTATCGTTTTTCGTAACGATATACTTCTAATTAATAGAATTTTTATATGAGAACTGTCAGTATATCGTCTCTATAAAAAATAACCAGAGATTGAGAAAATGGGGATAAAGATTGTAATATCAATATTTTTTTTCCTTTTTGATAAATTAAACGAATTTCTGGACACTTACATTCAAAATCGGATCCATTGAAGAAATGCAAAATTGGTTTTTGAATATGCCTGATGTGTTAGCTTTGGAAACAAGTTCGAAGCCTGTTTTCATAAAATCAATAATATTCTCATCAAATCATCAATAGACGAATTTGTTTAAAAAGTTTCTTTGTCATTTGATAAAAAATACTGTTTTATTTTTAAAAAATTCTAAAAATGTTTGAGAAAACTATAAAATAAAATTGGCTAAGACAAAATAAAATGGCTAGATCTTCCGGCTAGATTAAATCTAGCCATTTTTTTATGGCTGAATGAAAATAAAATCGCTAGATCTAGCCGGAAAATGGCTAAATTGGCAACCTTGCATAACACATCCCAATGTAACAAATCCAAAGATGATCCTAAAATAAAAAAATGCAGCAATTGCGGAGGTAACCACACAGCAAACTACAGGGGTTTTCCAGTCTACTCAATTGTTAAAAAATCACAAAGCCAGAAACCGAAGATTTTCCCCGCTCAGCCATTAAAAAACATCATTTTGAACTACCCCCCGTTGCAACAGACATACGACAACAAAGAAACATATGCAAATGTACTAAGAAACAACCAAACTCAGACGCAAGTCCGTCAACCACAAAACCAAAATATGAACCCAGAGGTAAGAGAGCAAACGCCAATTTTCAATTTTACCAGACTAGAATCTACAATAGAAACTCTTGTACAATCGGTAAATAACATTACAAACTCAATGAGTAACATGATGCAAGAAATGCTTAAGATGCAATCAATGTTATTGCAGGCTGTGCTTAACAGACCATGAACTGCCTAAGAATATGTTTTTGGAACGCTAATGGCATTCGCCAACATAACAAGTAAGAGTACTATATTCGGCCGTGCCGAATCTAAAATGCCCTCCACCTAAATATGATGGTATAACAATTGAAATAATATAACAATAGTTAGAAAGACTAGTTTACGCAGAAGATATTTTATTTCAAATGTACAAAAATTTTTATCTAATTCAACTATTTATAACTGAAATTCCTATTAGAACGTATGAAATTTAACAATTTATATATGTACTTATTAATTAGTTAATACGTTTGAATTAACACTTTTCCCTTTTAACCTCAAGTGAAGAAACAGAGTATAAAAAAGGATATACAAATATATTTAGACAAATTTCAAAATATTTGGTTGTGGGACTTATATGGGAGCTATGACTTATTATGATTCGATTGTCATAAAATATTTTAAAGTGATTTTTATGTATTTATATGGGAGCTGTGGCCAATTATGGACCGATCTGCACAAAATTCAGTATTATGATTTTTGAAAATAAATTACTGATCTGTGTACTATTTTGGTTCAATATATGGATGGTATGACCTATTATGGTCCTAAGTATCTAAGGGCTATTTTTTTAGAATTTCATATAAACAATTTCATATTAACAAGAGTGGATCTTATATGGGAGCTATGCCGAATTATGGACCAATATTTAAAAAATTTTGTAGTACGATTCTTGGATACAAATTACAGATCGGTGTAAAATTTTGATTCAGTACAGATTTTTTTGGATATTTGTGCATGTTAATGTGTCTTCCTGAAGTGGTTCTTATATGGAGGCTATGACCAATTATGGGCCTATCATCATAAAATTTGGTACATCGATTTTTGTATATATTGAATAAATTTGTTTCGAATTTCAACCTGGTAACTATATTTGTAAGAAATTTATGAGGATTTTAGTGACTTTCGGGAGTGGACCTTATATGGGAGCTATGGTTAAATATGGACCGATATTCACAAAATCCAGAAGTATGATTACTGAATACAAATTACTGATCCCATTTTTTCGGAAATGGGCCTTATAGGGGAGCTATGACCAATTATCGGTCAATCTGCATAAAATTTGGTACGGTGATTTCTATATATATGAGTATTATTTTTGCCAGATTTTAGCATGATAAGGGTATTTATAAGAGATTTATGAGTACTTAACTGATTTTCGGAAGTGGACCTTATATGGGAGCTATGGTCAAATATGGACCGATATTCACAAAATCTTGTAGCATAATTTCTAAATATAAATTACGGATCTGTGTAAAATTTGGTTTTGATATTGATATTTTTTATATATTTATGTAGGTTATTGTGTTTTTCGGAAGTGGTCCTTATATGGGAACTATAAGGAGAAATCTTGAACCGATTCTTATAATTTTCACCAGAGTTACTCCTTTTATCATAAAAGTAACGAGTGCAAAATTTTATGATATTAGCTGCTATATATTTGCACAAATAATAAAAACTATATTAAAATTATCAAGTTTATTTTTAGGTTGTCTCACATTTTAGTTCATAACTCTGGTTCCACTGAACCGATTTTGTTGATTTTCAATACCAAACTGCTTAGGAGAACAATAAAAATTTTTTTTGCAAGTCTACCAATTTTGTTTGCATATTTTGGCTCAAACTTATTTATACCCTCATTCACCACTTATGGTGGTGGAGGGTATAAAAACGAACTCGAGTATTTTCTTAAAAGTCATGAAGTTGATATAATGTTTGTTTCGGAAACCCATTTGACGTCTAGATTACTGAAACATTTTTACGAATCACTAGGACCCCGATTCCTGCTAATTATACTCACTGGGGATCAAGACTTGTAACCACGAAAGGTCGCGCTTTGTTTAATACAATTTCTAAATTGAATTTGAATGTGCTGTCGAGCGGAGAACCAACATACTGGCCTACTGACCCAAGCAAAATACCCGATGTCATTGATTTTGCAGTTACAAAAAATTTACCAATGGAACTAATGCAGGTTAAATCTTCATTAGAATTATCCTCGGTATCCCCGACTGGTCACTTTGCAATATCAAGCACGAAAATAAATTGGTTGAAATATAGAAAATATATTAGCACATACAGTACAGAAAATATATCGCTAAAACACCAGAAGATATCGATATCTCACTCAAAAATTTTGAACAAAACTTAAAACTTGCTGTTGAACACGCCACTCAAATAACCGAACAAATAAGATACAATAGACTCTATTCTGCAGACATTGAACAGTTATTAGCTGAAAAAAGAAGAGTTCGTCGAAAGTGGCAACTCTACAGATCCCCTCAACTTAAAACGGAGCTTAGAAAATGTCGCAAACGCCTCAGTATGCTTCTTCACAAACGCAAAACTGACTCAATTAATAAATATCTGGAGAACTTAGATGCCACCCAGTACTCAAATTACTCTCTATGGCGAGCTACAAAAAAATTTAAAAGACCTGTTATGAGCAGACCTCCTCTACGTAATTCTAGTGAAGGCTGGGCGAGAAACGATACTGAAAAAGGAAACCTGTTAGTCATCTAAAGAATGTATTTTCCCCAAACGAGTCAAACGATGTAATAGAGTTACCACCTACTTTACCCCATATTACTGCAGCTGAACCACTTCGTTTTGAGATTTCAGAGATTGACAAGGCTATTGTTGATTTAAACTCCAAAAAATCACCTGGTATTGATAAAATCAGTAACAAGATGCTCCTCGAGCTACCCCAAATTGCATTAAGAATAATCCTATTTATTTTTAATGCTATATTACGCCTTGAATATTATCCACCAGAATGGAAGGTTTCTTTAGTTACAATGATACCTAAGCCGGGAAAAGATCACAGTAAAGTAGAATCATATAGACCCATTAGCCTATTGTCAAATATATCAAAGCTATTCGAAAAACTGTTAATGCACAAGTTAAAGCCGATAGTGAATCATTTTGATTATATTCCAACTCATCAATTCGGATTTCGAGAAAAACATAACAAAATAGAACAAACTCACAGGTTGGTAGAAATCATATCCAAGACATTTGAAGAAAAAAAATATTGTTCTGCACTCTTCATCGACGTTTCGCAAGCCTTCGACAAAGTATGGCCGTTGGTGTTTATTAAGTTTTTTTATCCAAAAAATATAATATTACTTCCATTTGTGAGTCGGCCATTTTCTATATACTTTTCTTGTCAAAGCATCAACTATTAGACCGATGCGTGATTGCTTTTTTACTGCGTTCAAAATACTAATTTTCGGCATTTTGAAATAGTATACACAGTAAGCATTTTGTATGCTGGCATTATGAAACAGTATACTTGTCCAAATACAAAGCAACTAGCATTTTGGAAGTCAGCCTTAATTTTATTTACTGGTTCATCTGTTTCACATTCCAGAATAGAAAAACGATTTTCATTGTTTAGTCTAGCAGGTTCACTATCCTTATATATAATTTAGCCAAGGGTGCCGCTTTCGAAGACTTGGGACTTCGTGCCCGTTTTAATACTGTAACATATCGGTCCATTCCAACCTGTATTTGGGATTTATTATCTTTATATAATGGTTGACTAATCTTGGGTATAGCGCCACTTAATGGGTTAATTTTAATTGTAGTCGGTGTGGTGGATTTCGTTTCTGAAGCTGATATTGCTAGCATACTTTCAGGCGTAAATAAAATATTTATATTTTTTGGTAACTCCAGATTAACAGCTATTGGGGTTTCTTTCGTTTGACAATCATTAGTTGTTGACAATGCGGGGGAACAAGAACGAGCACGGTTAACAGGCTTGGCGGTTAAAAACAAACTGTCATCTATTCTTCTGTTTGTTTTGTTTATATTTTTTTCATCTGCATTAACTGTAATGTATGCATTTCTGCCGTTTACACTTAACCTTCGCTCACTGTTTTCGTTAAAGAGACTCATTAAAGAGTAGTTGTAAATACTTTAGCTAACACTCTTGATATATATTTAATAGTTAATGCACAAGGTTCAAAGAAAAAATAAATAAAGAATTTTCACTTATTTATCTTTTAGTTCTTTTTTTTTATTTTATAATATTATTAAATTAAAAGTGTCCTTTCGCGTAATTAATAAACAGTTGTAATTTATATTTATTTTATTTATGTTGTTGTTTTTTTTTGTAATACTTTTTGCTTTGGGTTTTTTTTTGTGATTGTTAATATTTGCATTAACAAAACGACAATTTATTTTTGGATGTAAAAATTTATTTTAAATATATTACTAAGTATTTGATTAGCGTCCATTCGCTGTTATTTATCTTTGTATATGGGGCATTTCACGTCAAGTGAACCAACTTTTGAAATCGATGTCTTCCTATCGCGATGAAATTTGCACCAATGTTAGTTCTATTGGATAGTAATTAGGACACCATTTTTCAACAAGATCGGTCAAGAACTCTCTGAGTTATAGGAGGTCAAAATTTGACATTTTGGCCAAACAGGTGTTTTTTTTATCCATATAACTTATTACCTATTGTTCTTAGCAAAATTTGACATTTTGGCCAAACAGGTGTTTTTTTTATCCATATAACTTATTACCTATTGTTCTTAGCAAAATGTGTCCCAAATAGTTTAGATAGCTATTTATGCAATCTTTCGAAAAAAAAATTTAATAAAATATTTTTGATTTTTTTTTTTAAATCAAAAATATTTTTGACTTTTTTTTTCAAAATGGGCCCTTTTTATTTTTTTTTTTTATTTTTTTTAAGAAAGCTTAGGTCTTTTCCTAAGCGACCTATATGGTCGCTTAGTGGGATGCGAGTGGGATATCTATCAAAAAAAATATTTTGTAACTCAAGATTTAAAATTTTTGAATTTTTTTGCAAAATCAAAAACTTTGTTGACTTTTTTTAAAAAAATGGACCCATTTTTTAATTTTTTTTTTGCTCAGAAGAAAGCTTATGTGTTTTCCTTTAACACCCTTTTTGTCGCTTAGTGGGATGCGAGTGGGATATCTATAAAAAAATGTTTTGTAACTCAAGACATACAATTTTTTACTTTTTTTTGAAAAATCAAAAACCTTTTTGACTTTTTTTTTCCAAAATGGACTCTTTTTTTATTAATTTTTTTTTCTCAAAAGAAAGCTTAGGTCTTTTCCTTTAAAACCTTTTTGGTCGCTTAGTGGGATGCGAGTGGGATATCTATCAAAATAAATGTTTTGTAACTCAAGACAAATGTTTTTAAATTGATTTTTTTCATATTTGTGTGTAAGTGTTTCTAAAACCTTAAAAATAAAAACCACAACAACTGACCGATAATAGCCACTGGAGTTGCACCCCTAGTTGAGGCCGACCGCTATTAATTTTCCAACCCCAAAATTTGTCTGAGTTTTGTATCTTGCGGCTTTTTTAGTCAATCCTAGAGGTAGTTTTCAGCGCACGTGATTTTCATTGTTAAAATATCAGGTGCCCCAGAAACAAATTTTTGGAATCAAGTGGAAATATTTTATGGCCCTTCTCCGAAGTACCAGTTTATTTATTATTTTATGACATTTGACTTTAAGAAGTGGGTGGAGAGGTAGAAGTTGACAGGTAGGTTATTTATATGGTGGTTTATTTTTATTATTATTTGTAACATTTGGTTAAACTAGGTACTTTAGTATGTAAGCTCTTCTTGACCCTAATAAAAGATTTTAGACTCATTCATTAAAACGTACTACCTATATGATCTTAAAAAACTATTTATTGTCATTCTGAAGACATACGGAAATCAGTTTTTTAGAAACAGCGTTAAAGTTAAGACGTGTGTTATTTACATAAATACTTACAAAATTCAAAATGTCTACGACTTCTAAAAAGGCTAAGGTTGAAAATGAAATTTATTCGTATTTTTGTTTTAATCCCTTTAACAAAATGAAGCACAGATCATCAGATATGCGAAATATTTCCGACGGCTTATTAAAAAAATTCCCTACGCTGTCAAAACGATTGAAAATTTGTGGATCATGCAGGAAAGAGCTCGGAAAGTTGAACGAATTACCGAATTTGAATAGTAATGAGCCTTGCGTTGAAGTTATTCCAGATGAAGACAAAAGTAATTCCGAGAATGAAGACAGAACTGTTGATGATGATGGTTATTCTAACTTTTCAAATTCAACGAATGAGTGTCGAAACCAATACCATAAGGATGCAGTAGAAGTTCTTGAACAAATAAAAGAGAAATACAAAACGTCACAGAGTGAAGCTGAAAGAATTCAACTTCTCACGCTTGCTCCAAGAACATGGAGTTCTGCAAAAACAATGACTGAGTTTGGAACGTCTCAACGAAAAGCAAGAATTGCTAAACAATTGGTTGCTGAGCATGGGATTCTCACACTCCCAAACAAAAAGAAGGGAAAAACTTTGGAGTGCGATACTAAATCTCTAATAACTCAGTTTTATCAGCGAGATGATATGAGTCGCCTGATGCCAGGGATGAAAGACTGGATGTCTGTACGAATCGATGGCAAGAAAGTTCAAATGCAGAAGAGAATGGTTCTCTGTAACCTGAATGAATTATTCGAAACATTTCAATCTGAATACGAGGATGTCAAAATTGGATTCACAAAATTTACACAACTGAGGCCAAAACATTGCGTTTTGGCAGGAAGCAGCGGAACTCACACAGTATGTGTTTGTATTTACCATGAAAATGTTAAATTGATGTTGAAGGAAATCAACTTAAATTACTTAAAAGATGATTCATCAGAAGATTTACACCATTACCGCGATTGCCTTAAATTGACTATGTGCCCTAATGCTACAACTTCTTGCCACTTAGGTGAATGTTCGAATTGCCCGGAAACCACATCCATCAAAGAAAATTTAATCAACTCTTTTGATCGAGAATGTATTGAGGAGTTAAAATTTGAATCTTGACTTCAGACTGAAAGATGCACACTGAAAACCATAAGTTTAAATGTGGATGATTTTGTGGAAGAACTGTGTAGAGGATTGCTAAATTTGAGAACCCATGACTTTTTAGTCAAAGAGCAGTGGTCATTCTTCAAGGACTTGAAAACACATTTGAAGTCTGGTGAATTCATTATTTCATTTGATTTCGCAGAGAACTATAAATATGTTCTTCAGGATTCCATACAAGCATTCCACTTCAATAACGACCAAGCAGCTATATTCACAGTAGTTATTTACTACATGAAAGAAGAAAACCTGGAACACAAAAGTATGGCAATCATATCCGACGATTTAAAACATGACACCGTTGCAGTTTATGAGTACCAGAAGATAATACTAAATTATCTAAAATCAAAATTTACAGTAGAAAAGGTATACTACGTTTCGGATGGAGCTCGTCAGCTTACAGCTCATGAAAAAGATTTTGGAATGCCAGCTGAGTGGCATTTTCATCCTACTGCTCATGGTAAAGGAGCATGTGATGGTATTGGAGCAAACCTCAAAAGAAATGCAGCGAAGTATAGCCTCCAGTGCTCTCATCAAGATCGCATCTTAGATGCGACTGCTTTATTCCATTGGGCAAAGAATTATTGTAAAGAAACTAAAATAGTTTTTAGTAGCAAAGAGGATCATGAGGAAACATTGAAAACACTAAAGAGCAGATTCGATGCTGCGGTAACAATCGATAGCACTGCTCAATACCATGCTTTCATACCGCTTGTCGATGGAAGACTCAAATTAAAAAAGTTTTCTGCATCTACTCAAAGCGATTTCTTTCCAAAGCCAAAAAAGAAGCCAGCAGCGAAATCAGTAGCTGAATCTAATAACGCCAAGAAAGGATTGACAAAAAAAAAGCAGCTAATAAAGGTGACAAATAAGGAGGATAAAAGTATGGATATTTGAAAATTTAAAAACTTCATAAATTAAGTGTAAAAATAGTTATTATATAAATTGATCTATTGTGATTAAGATTAAATTTTACTAAATTATTCATCTTTTTATTATTATTATTATATATTAAATTAATTATTATTACAAATAAATAACAAAATTAAATTATTCAACATTTCCATAGAAAAAAAGTGATTTTTATTCCTGAGGTTAACATATTATGGGTATTACAGTATCGGGGCTATGAAATTTTAGTTGGGTTTGTTACATACCATCGGAAAGGCTAATGTGTCTAGTTTCTCTGCGTAAGTTTAATTTTTAAGGTTTACACACAAATATGAAAAAAATTAAAATAGTGCAAATTTAAAAACCTTTGTCTTGAGTTACAAAACATTTATTTTGATAGATATCCCACTCGCATCCCACTAAGCGACCAAAAAGGTTTTAAAGGAAAAGACCTAAGCTTTCTTTTGAGAAAAAAAAATTAATAAAAAAAGAGTCCATTTTGGAAAAAAAAGTCAAAAAGGTTTTTGATTTTTAAAAAAAAAGTAAAAAATTGTATGTCTTGAGTTACAAAAGGTGTTAAAGGAAAACACATAAGCTTTCTTCTGAGCAAAAAAAAAAAATTAAAAAATGGGTCCATTTTTTTAAAAAAAGTCAACAAAGTTTTTGATTTTGCAAAAAAATTCAAAAATTTTAAATCTTGAGTTACAAAATATTTTTTTTGATAGATATCCCACTCGCATCCCACTAAGCGACCATATAGGTCGCTTAGGAAAAGACCTAAGCTTTCTTAAAAAAAATAAAAAAAAAAAAATAAAAAGGGCCCATTTTGAAAAAAAAAGTCAAAAATATTTTTGATTTAAAAAAAAAATTCAAAAATATTTTATTAAATTTTTTTAATTTTTTTTTTTCGAAAGATTGCATAAATAGCTATCTAATCTATTTGGGACACATTTTGCTAAGAACAATAGGTAATAAGTTATATGGATAAAAAAAAACACCTGTTTGGCCAAAATGTCAAATTTTGACCTCCTATAACTCAGAGAGTTCTTGACCGATCTTGTTGAAAAATGGTGTCCGAATTACTATCCAATAGAACTAACATTGGTGCAAATTTCATCGCGATAGGAAGACATCGATTTCAAAAGTTGGTTCACTTGACGTGAAATGCCCCATATATATATATTTTTTGTATTTCTATTCACAATGTTATTTCCTTGTGAAAGCGATTTAAAACACGTCTATCCACTATGATTGTATAAAATACATAAAAAATGCATATTTAAAATACATAAAACTCAATAAATATATTCATCTTGTAGTGATCTCCGATGTTTGGTAATACAGTAGTCGGCAAGGCGGTGGCATTTTACACTTATATAAAAATTTTTGATCAAAATACAAAAGTGAAAAATAAATTTCTGAATTTTATTGACAATTCAACTATTCCCAAAAAAACGTTTAAAAAATCCCAAAAGTGGTATTTTTTAGATTTTTGACTCTGTTGACGGTACCGAGATCCGGGCTATAAAATGCCTTTGCAAAATATTTAAGAACATATTGGGGCTTATAAAAGAGGTTTTAATTTTTTGAAAGCAGCTATGCGATTAGAGAAAATTGCCATAAATTTGAAATTTACATAAAAGATAGGTATTCGGAAGGCTCTTGACCACGCAGTTATAAAAATATTGAAATTATTTTTCTTCTATAGTATTTCCCAAAATGTTACCATTGAGAAAAATATAAATGCATTATTTATTTTGTTTTTATTTTCTGTATAACTAAAGATTAATATAAGTACTTTTTTCTCAAAAAAAATCACGAAAAAACTACTTTTTAATTTTTTTTTAATTTAAGTGCACATAACTTTTGACTTGGTATCGATTTTGAAATAATTCTTTCCTTATAATACTAATCAAGTTGTTCTTAATTAAAAAATATATATTTGAAAAACATCGGGAGAGATGTGAATCCGATATTTGCAAAAATACAGACCAAAGTAGGTAAAAAGCATACAATTTTAATTTTCAATGGTGAATATCTCGTAAATTATAAAAGATAAAATACAGTTATAGTTTTTGTAGTTCTCTTCTAGTAGATTCTACATATATACAAATCATTCAAATCGGATTTAGAACAAAAATGTTCATTCAACATTTTTAATTTGTAATATACCCGAGACACCCCAATTTGGGGTCTTGAGTCTCCGCCACACCTCTTCTATAGTCGTTGGAAGTTTTATTAAAATCGGATTATCAGTTTAGAAGTTACAGATTTATTTACATCTTTTTTTTCATTTCCACCACTGTGACCCAAAACCACGATATGAGATTTTTTAAACCATTCTCGGGTGAAGTTTATTGTTAATCTTCTCCATTTGCAAAGATTCATCTTTTCTGTCATTTCGAAAAAGCCCAAACATAGTCAAGTTTCTTAAAAGGCTCAATAAAATGTTAGTATATTTAAACAAAAATATAAAATACGAAAGGAAAATTTTTGCGTTAAAAATGGGAAGCTCGATTTTGATTTTTGACCCATGGTTTCTTCTGCAAAACTTCTTAGAATTCATCTTAGATTACGATTTTGATAACCGCTTTGTCGAGAAAAAAATTTACCCACTCTAATATACATACTATATGTACTTGAGTTTTATAATTAGGAAATTCATACCTTTACTTTTTTTGGAAACACTGTAGATCCTAATGTTAATTGACCTTTTAATACGCGTGTATAGCATTCTTTTTCAAATTCAGATGGCATTCCGAAATGTAGTGTCCGGGTCACATCAGTTGTACCGTCCCTTAAAATACATATACAAAATAAAATTATTTATTTTAACAATTTATATAAAAACTTACAAATACTGGGCTCCAGAATCACATAAATATATTTCTTTATCAGTAATTTGACGATTAGTTTCTTTAGCTGGATGGTAATGAATGACTGATCCATTTGGTCCAGACGAACTAATTGTTGGAAAACTTAAACCCATGAAATGGAGGTTTTTGCTAAATAAAATAAATATAATGTATATGACGGAGGACTGTGTATTAAAATATAATTTATACTGACGATCTAAATTCCTCAAGTTTATCTGCTCCGGAAATTTCATCAACATATTGTTTGTCTGATACCATTTGCTCTAACCATGCAAAATACTGACACAAAGCAACACCATCACGGATATGGCAATTTATAAAGCCTTCCATTTCTGTGCCATTTTTGATCGCTTTGTTAATAGCAATAGGTGTTATCTATAAAAATAAAAAGGGAATCTGAAAATATTGCTACATTGTTTTAAAATATCACACACACCTCTTGATGTCGTTGTTTCTTCGGTATCAATGCAGTAAGATAATAACTTGAACTTGGTGATATCCATACTTTTACAGAATTATTTTTCACCTAAAAAAATTTAATATAAAATACATTTCATAAATTTGTTTATTAACAATGTGATTGATTGATATATTTTTACTTTGAGAATTATCTTCATTATGAAATCTTATTATCAAACGTTTTTAATTGAGGATTTCAAATAATTTCAAACATTATCAAAAATCTTATATAAGAAGCATTTTTATAATTTGTTTAAGTTTTTTTAATGAAATGTGCCATTCAGTGCCATTAGATGTGATGTGGGAATCTCTATCAACTTTTTGTATTTTTTCAATTGTTGGTAAATTTATTCATCACATTCTAAAACTTTCTTTCTTAAGAGACAGACGTGTTTGAACTTGCTCTGAACTTTTGTCGAAATTAAAAGTGTTAAAGATATTTAAAACTAAAAATATATACAATATTTGCCGATTTGAACGCTTAAAGGAAAACAATAAAATAAAATCATTTGTGCACCTATAAACAGTAGCGGTTTACACTCTTGGTAGTAAAGTACCCTTGTTGGTTTGTTAAATATGGTAGGTGTATTATAAATATTATTTACATCAACGCAACAACAAAATGTATTTATTTTAAATTTACATCTCTGTACTACAACTACCATGAAAAAAGGTCTAGTATATAAGCTTGGTAGATTTTTTCATAAATTGTGTGAAAATATTAAAAAATAAAAATGAGTGAAAATACAAATACTAAAATCAAAAGAAAACGTGGCAAAACAAATAATAAAAGATGGACTGATGCCGAAATTAAGCAGTTATTGGAAAGTTATCTGAAAATATTTTAGAAGCCTACAGCTCAAATCTTTTACAGAAAGTTTTTGGAAACAGCCATCATTAGATGCATCTTGGGATATTGTCTGTTGGAAAATAAAAAATCTTAAAGCAAATTATAACAAAGCTGAGAATTGGAGAAAGTCTACAGGTGCTGGCTTGCTTGAAGCCGACGAAGGCGTCACATCAATACAAGGTGGGTAATAGTTTTTAATGTTAATATTTATCGTTAATTAGAATATTATTTCATTTCAGAAAAATTAAGAAAGATGTGTCGGTTATACGACGATTTACACAATATGACAATAAGTCTCTTTTGTTTGTAGATGCCAGAGTTAATGTCCGGTTAAGGAGAAAAAAATTTTGAAAAATGCTGTTTTGTTGTTGGGCAAGATACTTGCGCAACTAATGGTCTAGTGTAGTAGGGGTCTATTTCGGACAAAAAACATCGAAATTCCCATTTTTGTGCGGTTTCAACCAACTTCTGTAACCCTAGAAGATGAATCCGCCGACATACAACCATCATCATCATGTCCTCAACCATTAGCTGTAAACACAGGTGTTACCATAATTGATGAATATGTCGCTATAAACCCACCATCGCACAGTGGGGGATCTGAAAAAAAGTGGAAATAAATCTGTAACTTCTAAACGAATAGCCCGATTTTAATAAAATTTCCCATGGCTATAGAGTAGGTGTTGATAAATTTTAGTTTTGAATTTGGCCTTATAACACCAAGGTGGCCCGAGCCACAACTCGGGTATATCAAATATTAAAAATGATGCCAAATTACTTACTATTATTAATACATGTATTTTTTATTCAAAAAAAATATATTTCAAGAAAATCGGGAAAGAATTGGATCCGTTATTAGCAAAAATAAAATAAAATTTTACTTTTCAAATGCGAATAACTCGTATACTATAACCCCCTTATTCATAATCAATTTTTAATTTTTATTAAAGGTTTATAAAACAGAATTTCCATACAAAATTTGTTTAATAAACCTGTAATAAATTTAAAAATTGATTCTGAATAAGGCCTTAATATATTCATATGGCTAAAGTAATGTTTTTTGTAGATCTCGTCTAGTACATTCCACATATATATAAATCTTTCAAATCGGACATCAAACAAAAATTTGGCATCATTTTTAATTTTTGATATACCCGAGGTGCCCCACTTCGGGGCATTGTGGCTCGGACCCCCCTTGGTGTTATAAGCCCAAATTCAAAACTAAAACTTATCAACACCTCTATTCGTTTAGAAGTTACAGATTTATTTCCACTTTTTTTCAAATCCCCCACTGTGCATCGTCACAAACATATGTCAGTAAAATCCATTTCCTCCATAGCATTTTTCACCAAAAAGTTTATAATTATATCCTTTTCAGATTTTTTAGGCATTTTTTAAAGTGTGTTAAATATACAATCAAGAGTGAAAACCGCCAGTGTAAAAAAAACAAATTGCAATTGCAACAGCCGGTTCTACGTACCGGAATGACCCGAAGATCTTCGGCCAAGGGATGTCAACCCAGCAACAACAACTATACAATTTTTAATTTCGGAGCTGCACCTTCCGTCATTGCTGCTCCGTATTTTACTGGTCCGCGCCGGAGTTGAAGAAAATCCCGGACTGCACGTTTTGCCAGAACCGACTGCACCACATGTCAACTCCATTAAGGTGCAACTCTTGTTTGGGCTGGTGTCACCTCAGGAATTGTTCCGGACTTACCCATGATAGGAATTGGTCGGAGAATTACGTTGCCACATGGTGCCAACGACGCACAGTGGTATGAGAATAAAAAAAGAAGGAAATAAATCGGTAACTTCTAAACCCTTCCTCCGATTTGAATGAAATTTCACATGCGCAAAGAGGAAATGTAGTCGAGTTTAAGTTTTGAATTTGGACTTCATGAGCCCACCAGGAGCGGGACCAGGGGTTCCCAAATTAGGACACCTCGGGTATGTTCAATTTTTAAAATGATCCTATTTCTTCGTCTGTGTTCCGATTTTAAAAAAAATTACATATACAGCACTACATAAAACCTCGTCATAGCTATCAATTATCTCTTATAGCTTAGGAGATATTCGCATTTGAAAATTTAATTTTCAATATTTTTACCCACCCTACTCCAGTTCTTTGGTGACCGCGGTGCCAAATATTCCCCGATTTTATCCATTTTTCTTTTACAGGATTAACAATAGATCTATATATCAATAAGTGTTTAAAACTCATGACTGAGAGCCAGTTTTTGACTTCGTATTTAAATATGAATTATATTTAAGTTCTATTTAAATACGAAAATGAGTTTCTCAGTGCTTTTTTAAATGATACTTAAATGGCCGACGTTGGCCATTTAAATTCTATTTAAGTTTCATAAACTACCATATGTTTTTGACAGCTGACTTTTGTTGTTTGGATTTATTTCACTCTATTGTCGTGAAAAAAAAAACAAAAAAACGGCGTCTTGCTAAAAACAGCGTCTTGCAAAAACTACAATTGCGATGCGGGGCAATTGGAGCTTATTTTGTACATTTTCCTACCACTAATTTTTTGTTTAAGAAACTTTTTTTTCTTATTGGGCAAAATGTATAAATTTTTGTTTTGGTGGAACAGCTGTTTTAAGCAGAACTATCGATAAATTTTTGATATTTAGTAGTGCTATCATACTTTTATCTTATTTAAATAAGACAAATTATGTAGCACTGAAAAACTCAAACTGTATTTAAATACAACTTAATTTTAAGTAAAAATTAACTAAATACGTATTTAAATAACATGTCAAAAACTGGGCATGAGTCCAAAGTTACATGCATTTAAATTTAGAAAAATTAAAAAAGGCGATTTTTCGCAATTTTTTGGAGAAAAAAGTACTTTTATTCTTTTTAAGTTATCTAAAAAATTTCTAAGAGGATGTATAATGCATTTGTACTTTTTGAAAAGCTAACATTACGTCAAATATTTCAAATGAAAAAAATTTATACTTTTTGATACCTAGGGGACCACGTCCATTCAAAAAATGACTATTTCTTATGTAAAATTCAACTTTAGGGCAAAAATTCTCAAATCGCATACTCGATATCAAAATATAGTAACCTATTTTAGATGGCCCAATATGTTCCTAATGATTTTGTAAAGGGTTCCGATAACCCCACCCGTGGTATGGATATTATAGCCAAAAACCGAAAAAATACCATTTTTGGAATTTTTCCATACTTTTTTGGGAATTGCGGGATTCCTGATTATAAATTCTATAAAAGTGTAAAATTTCATTAAAAAATATTCATAAATCAAAATTTTATTTCAATTTGAAAAATTTGTATCTATGCAAAAACTCAATAAAAAGCATTTTTTGTCATATTTTTCAAAAAAGTATTCCATGAATTTTTTAATTGTCAAAAGTTATATACATTTTTGAAAAGTAGACAAAATCATCTATCCATTGATATATAACATGTCTACCTTGTGTTTACGTGTCAAATAAATTAGGGAAAACTTAACAACTCGCAGATAATTTACCTAGCACTGTTATTTACATTCATAAATATGGTGTTATGTAGGCAACATGCTTTTTTATGAATTTGTATGTTAGGTAAATTATCTGCGAGTTGTTTAGTTTTCCCTAATTTATTTGACACGTAAAAAAGACAATGTAGACATATTATATATCAATGGATAGGGAATTTTGTCTACTTTTCAAAAATGTATATAACACAGACGAAGAACACAGACGAAGAAATAGGATCATTTTAAAAATTGAACATACCCAAGGTGTCCTACTTTGGGAACCCCTGGTCCCGCTCCTGGTGGGCTCATGTGGTCCAAATTCAAAACTTAAACTCGACTACACTTCCTCTTTGGGCATGTGAAATTTCATTCAAATCCGAGTAAGGGTTTAGAAGTTACAGATTTATTTCCCTCTTTTTTTATTCTCATACCACTGTGCGACGTAATTCATCGGCGTCTTCGGCATTCCAATTCGACGATTCCCTCCAACGTACACAAAGCAGAGAGGAAGTTTCGCGAAACCGTCAACGCAGCAGCCGCTCGCTTCATTCCCGCTGGTAGAATATCCGTAGTGCGACCGCACTTCCCAGCAGAAGCAGCTGGACTCGCAGATGACCGTGATGACATACTAAGTACCAACCCTGACGACCCTAGGATCGCCCAGCTGAACCGCGATATCAGCAGGTTGGAAAATGAGGACAAGCGAAACAAATGGTTGGATCATTTGAAGAACTGCAACCTAAGTTCTGGAGTTGGCAAGTTGTGGTCTACAGTTCGGTCGCGATTAAGTTTGCAGATAACACCATATCCGTCCCTAAACGGTGCACAGTGGATTATATAAAGTGTAAGCATCTTATACATGATTTTTGCAAATGATTGAAATTGGCCATAAAACAACTTGTATCGTAAAGCAGAAATTATAGTTATTATGTCAACAGAAGTATTCGAAAATGGCGACAGAATACACTACTTTCCACTTTAAAGAGTTGGGGAGTTAAAATTATACCTTATTCAAGGGCGTAGTTTTAATATTTATAATTATTTTTTTCATAATTGTTATATTTTGTCCAGATTATATATTTGTAAAGAGTTTTGTATATATTGTTAGCAGATTTGAAATTTAATTGAAAATATATGTTTTTGGCTTACATACGCAACTTTGACTAGAATTTTAACTATTGGCGCATTTGCCGCCGATCTAGTTTTAACATAGAATTAAAGTTTAACTTATTATCTAAAATATATATAAAAATTAGCCTTTTGGTGCCTATAAACAAATGGCATGCAAAATCGTTGAGCAACTTAGAAATTTAAGAAAAAAAATTATCAATTTTTTTTTATTTTAGTTGCTTTTCATAGCTTATTTTGCTATTACTACGTTTATACGTAGCCTATTCGCAAATAAAAACAAGTAAGAAAGAATGGTCGGTCAAGCCCGACCATATAATACCCTACACTAAGTAAAAGAGCAAAAAAAAGTTTTCTTTTAAAATTTCAATAATTTATATTTTTGAGTGATTTTCGGAAGTTGGGTTATATGGGGGCTATGACCAATTATGGACCGATCACCATGAAATTAGGTCGTGTGATTTATGACTAATTATGGACCGATCGTAACAAAATTTGGTAACATGAATTTTGTGTATATAAAACTTATTTGGAGCGGAATTTGTGGAGATACATATATAAATTAAACATTTATGACCGATAAAGTCCAATTTCGGGAGGACATTTGTATGGGGGCTAGGTGAAATATTGGATCGATTTCAGCCAGTTTCAATAGGCTTGGTCCTTGAGCCGAAAAAATAATATGTACCAAATTTGATCGAAATATCTTCAAAATTGCGACCTGTACTCTGCGCACAAGGTTTACATGGACAGCCAGCCAGCCGACCAGACGGACGGACATCGCTTAATCGACTCAGAAAGTGATTCTAAGTCGATCGGTATACTTTAAGGTGGGTGTTAGACTAATATTTTTGGGCGTTACAAACATCTGCACAAATGCATAATACCCTCCCCACTATGGTGGTGTAGGGTATAATGATTTGCAATTAACTAACTCACTGTTTATAAGTCGGAAAATTTATGTTTTTATGTGATGCCGGATGGTATCACTTAATAAATAAAAGTAATGTTTTTGAACAAAATATGATAAATTTTTTATTTTTTAAATGCAAAAATGATAGAATCTAAAATTCATATTTGACTCGCAATCCAATTAATGCAAAAACACAATGAAATATTTAAAAAAAGTCTTAATAAACTAAAAATGTTAAAACTTATGGCAATGCTTAAAATCTTATTTGCAAATAGTGTCGTTAATCAGGAATTGTTTTCGTGAGTTAGCTATTCACAAATAAAAAATTAATTCACTGTTTATGCGGCAAATTTTTCTAAATGCAATATTTTTATTTGCGAATAAGCCGTGCGTATAAACGTAGTATATGAGAGGTTACATAAATTTATAACTATATATAAAATAAATTTAGTTCCTAACAAAACAGTGTTTTAACTTTTTTAAGCGGTTGAAAATTGGAAAAGCGCATATGTATAAAAAAAAACTAAGTATAAAAAATTTTTCAATTTACAAGGTAAATTTTTTCGAAAAAGTTTAATATCGTTTGCAAATATAAACCGATTTTAACAAGTAATGTCTCATTTTTGTCTATAAAACATTATCTTTAAAACACTGTGTAGAATTTGAAAAATTACGAAAAAAAATAAAAAAAAAATTCTGAACTTTTTATAAAAACTTACAAAATTTCATGAAATATTCAGACATTTATGAAAGACTAATTCGATGTCTCTCCACAATTGTTTAAAATTTTGAAATCGGTCTAAAAATATGTGAATTAGAGGTACTATAGTAGTATTACTTTTATTCAAAAACTCAAAAAAATCAAAAATGTATTTTTAACCGTTCATAACTTTTTTTTAATAATTCGATTTTTATGATTAAAAAAAAAACTTACAAAAATCCTCTCATCCATTCAAATGTTACAGATTTTTTATCCAAAAATTACCAAAATTTTCCACTGTGCGGTGCTCGCGTGCTTTTTGCCGACAGTTTATTGAGCACCCCGAGAGAGACAAGGCGAAAAGAAGTATTGTTCGCAAACTACACGATCTTCCACTTTTGTCGAAATTAAAAGTGTTAAAGATATTTAAAACTAAAAATATATACAATATTTGCCGATTTGAACGCTTAAAGGAAAACAATAAAATAAAATCATTTGTGCACCTATAAACAGTAGCGGTTTACACTCTTGGTAGTAAAGTACCCTTGTTGGTTTGTTAAATATGGTAGGTGTATTATAAATATTATTTACATCAACGCAACAACAAAATGTATTTATTTTAAATTTACATCTCTGTACTACAACTACCATGAAAAAAGGTCTAGTATATAAGCTTGGTAGATTTTTTCATAAATTGTGTGAAAATATTAAAAAATAAAAATGAGTGAAAATACAAATACTAAAATCAAAAGAAAACGTGGCAAAACAAATAATAAAAGATGGACTGATGCCGAAATTAAGCAGTTATTGGAAAGTTATCTGAAAATATTTTAGAAGCCTACAGCTCAAATCTTTTACAGAAAGTTTTTGGAAACAGCCATCATTAGATGCATCTTGGGATATTGTCTGTTGGAAAATAAAAAATCTTAAAGCAAATTATAACAAAGCTGAGAATTGGAGAAAGTCTACAGGTGCTGGCTTGCTTGAAGCCGACGAAGGCGTCACATCAATACAAGGTGGGTAATAGTTTTTAATGTTAATATTTATCGTTAATTAGAATATTATTTCATTTCAGAAAAATTAAGAAAGATGTGTCGGTTATACGACGATTTACACAATATGACAATAAGTCTCTTGTGTTTGTAGATGCCAGAGTTAATGTCCGGTTAAGGAGAAAAAAATTTTGAAAAATGCTGTTTTGTTGTTGGGCAAGATACTTGCGCAACTAATGGTCTAGTGTAGTAGGGGTCTATTTCGGACAAAAAACATCGAAATTCCCATTTTTGTGCGGTTTCAACCAACTTCTGTAACCCTAGAAGATGAATCCGCCGACATACAACCATCATCATCATGTCCTCAACCATTAGCTGTAAACACAGGTGTTACCATAATTGATGAATATGTCGCTATAAACCCACCATCGCACAGTGGGGGATCTGAAAAAAAGTGGAAATAAATCTGTAACTTCTAAACGAATAGCCCGATTTTAATAAAATTTCCCATGGCTATAGAGTAGGTGTTGATAAATTTTAGTTTTGAATTTGGCCTTATAACACCAAGGTGGCCCGAGCCACAACTCGGGTATATCAAATATTAAAAATGATGCCAAATTACTTACTATTATTAATACATGTATTTTTTATTCAAAAAAAATATATTTCAAGAAAATCGGGAAAGAATTGGATCCGTTATTAGCAAAAATAAAATAAAATTTTACTTTTCAAATGCGAATAACTCGTATACTATAACCCCCTTATTCATAATCAATTTTTAATTTTTATTAAAGGTTTATAAAACAGAATTTCCATACAAAATTTGTTTAATAAACCTGTAATAAATTTAAAAATTGATTCTGAATAAGGCCTTAATATATTCATATGGCTAAAGTAATGTTTTTTGTAGATCTCGTCTAGTACATTCCACATATATATAAATCTTTCAAATCGGACATCAAACAAAAATTTGGCATCATTTTTAATTTTTGATATACCCGAGGTGCCCCACTTCGGGGCATTGTGGCTCGGACCCCCCTTGGTGTTATAAGCCCAAATTCAAAACTAAAACTTATCAACACCTCTATTCGTTTAGAAGTTACAGATTTATTTCCACTTTTTTTCAAATCCCCCACTGTGCATCGTCACAAACATATGTCAGTAAAATCCATTTCCTCCATAGCATTTTTCACCAAAAAGTTTATAATTATATCCTTTTCAGATTTTTTAGGCATTTTTTAAAGTGTGTTAAATATACAATCAAGAGTGAAAACCGCCAGTGTAAAAAAAACAAATTGCAATTGCAACAGCCGGTTCTACGTACCGGAATGACCCGAAGATCTTCGGCCAAGGGATGTCAACCCAGCAACAACAACTATACAATTTTTAATTTCGGAGCTGCACCTTCCGTCATTGCTGCTCCGTATTTTACTGGTCCGCGCCGGAGTTGAAGAAAATCCCGGACTGCACGTTTTGCCAGAACCGACTGCACCACATGTCAACTCCATTAAGGTGCAACTCTTGTTTGGGCTGGTGTCACCTCAGGAATTGTTCCGGACTTACCCATGATAGGAATTGGTCGGAGAATTACGTTGCCACATGGTGCCAACGACGCACAGTGGTATGAGAATAAAAAAAGAAGGAAATAAATCGGTAACTTCTAAACCCTTCCTCCGATTTGAATGAAATTTCACATGCGCAAAGAGGAAATGTAGTCGAGTTTAAGTTTTGAATTTGGACTTCATGAGCCCACCAGGAGCGGGACCAGGGGTTCCCAAATTAGGACACCTCGGGTATGTTCAATTTTTAAAATGATCCTATTTCTTCGTCTGTGTTCCGATTTTAAAAAAAATTACATATACAGCACTACATAAAACCTCGTCATAGCTATCAATTATCTCTTATAGCTTAGGAGATATTCGCATTTGAAAATTTAATTTTCAATATTTTTACCCACCCTACTCCAGTTCTTTGGTGACCGCGGTGCCAAATATTCCCCGATTTTATCCATTTTTCTTTTACAGGATTAACAATAGATCTATATATCAATAAGTGTTTAAAACTCATGACTGAGAGCCAGTTTTTGACTTCGTATTTAAATATGAATTATATTTAAGTTCTATTTAAATACGAAAATGAGTTTCTCAGTGCTTTTTTAAATGATACTTAAATGGCCGACGTTGGCCATTTAAATTCTATTTAAGTTTCATAAACTACCATATGTTTTTGACAGCTGACTTTTGTTGTTTGGATTTATTTCACTCTATTGTCGTGAAAAAAAAAACAAAAAAACGGCGTCTTGCTAAAAACAGCGTCTTGCAAAAACTACAATTGCGATGCGGGGCAATTGGAGCTTATTTTGTACATTTTCCTACCACTAATTTTTTGTTTAAGAAACTTTTTTTTCTTATTGGGCAAAATGTATAAATTTTTGTTTTGGTGGAACAGCTGTTTTAAGCAGAACTATCGATAAATTTTTGATATTTAGTAGTGCTATCATACTTTTATCTTATTTAAATAAGACAAATTATGTAGCACTGAAAAACTCAAACTGTATTTAAATACAACTTAATTTTAAGTAAAAATTAACTAAATACGTATTTAAATAACATGTCAAAAACTGGGCATGAGTCCAAAGTTACATGCATTTAAATTTAGAAAAATTAAAAAAGGCGATTTTTCGCAATTTTTTGGAGAAAAAAGTACTTTTATTCTTTTTAAGTTATCTAAAAAATTTCTAAGAGGATGTATAATGCATTTGTACTTTTTGAAAAGCTAACATTACGTCAAATATTTCAAATGAAAAAAATTTATACTTTTTGATACCTAGGGGACCACGTCCATTCAAAAAATGACTATTTCTTATGTAAAATTCAACTTTAGGGCAAAAATTCTCAAATCGCATACTCGATATCAAAATATAGTAACCTATTTTAGATGGCCCAATATGTTCCTAATCATTTTGTAAAGGGTTCCGATAACCCCACCCGTGGTATGGATATTATAGCCAAAAACCGAAAAAATACCATTTTTGGAATTTTTCCATACTTTTTTGGGAATTGCGGGATTCCTGATTATAAATTCTATAAAAGTGTAAAATTTCATTAAAAAATATTCATAAATCAAAATTTTATTTCAATTTGAAAAATTTGTATCTATGCAAAAACTCAATAAAAAGCATTTTTTGTCATATTTTTCAAAAAAGTATTCCATGAATTTTTTAATTGTCAAAAGTTATATACATTTTTGAAAAGTAGACAAAATCATCTATCCATTGATATATAACATGTCTACCTTGTGTTTACGTGTCAAATAAATTAGGGAAAACTTAACAACTCGCAGATAATTTACCTAGCACTGTTATTTACATTCATAAATATGGTGTTATGTAGGCAACATGCTTTTTTATGAATTTGTATGTTAGGTAAATTATCTGCGAGTTGTTTAGTTTTCCCTAATTTATTTGACACGTAAAAAAGACAATGTAGACATATTATATATCAATGGATAGGGAATTTTGTCTACTTTTCAAAAATGTATATAACACAGACGAAGAACACAGACGAAGAAATAGGATCATTTTAAAAATTGAACATACCCAAGGTGTCCTACTTTGGGAACCCCTGGTCCCGCTCCTGGTGGGCTCATGTGGTCCAAATTCAAAACTTAAACTCGACTACACTTCCTCTTTGGGCATGTGAAATTTCATTCAAATCCGAGTAAGGGTTTAGAAGTTACAGATTTATTTCCCTCTTTTTTTATTCTCATACCACTGTGCGACGTAATTCATCGGCGTCTTCGGCATTCCAATTCGACGATTCCCTCCAACGTACACAAAGCAGAGAGGAAGTTTCGCGAAACCGTCAACGCAGCAGCCGCTCGCTTCATTCCCGCTGGTAGAATATCCGTAGTGCGACCGCACTTCCCAGCAGAAGCAGCTGGACTCGCAGATGACCGTGATGACATACTAAGTACCAACCCTGACGACCCTAGGATCGCCCAGCTGAACCGCGATATCAGCAGGTTGGAAAATGAGGACAAGCGAAACAAATGGTTGGATCATTTGAAGAACTGCAACCTAAGTTCTGGAGTTGGCAAGTTGTGGTCTACAGTTCGGTCGCGATTAAGTTTGCAGATAACACCATATCCGTCCCTAAACGGTGCACAGTGGATTATATAAAGTGTAAGCATCTTATACATGATTTTTGCAAATGATTGAAATTGGCCATAAAACAACTTGTATCGTAAAGCAGAAATTATAGTTATTATGTCAACAGAAGTATTCGAAAATGGCGACAGAATACACTACTTTCCACTTTAAAGAGTTGGGGAGTTAAAATTATACCTTATTCAAGGGCGTAGTTTTAATATTTATAATTATTTTTTTCATAATTGTTATATTTTGTCCAGATTATATATTTGTAAAGAGTTTTGTATATATTGTTAGCAGATTTGAAATTTAATTGAAAATATATGTTTTTGGCTTACATACGCAACTTTGACTAGAATTTTAACTATTGGCGCATTTGCCGCCGATCTAGTTTTAACATAGAATTAAAGTTTAACTTATTATCTAAAATATATATAAAAATTAGCCTTTTGGTGCCTATAAACAAATGGCATGCAAAATCGTTGAGCAACTTAGAAATTTAAGAAAAAAAATTATCAATTTTTTTTTATTTTAGTTGCTTTTCATAGCTTATTTTGCTATTACTACGTTTATACGTAGCCTATTCGCAAATAAAAACAAGTAAGAAAGAATGGTCGGTCAAGCCCGACCATATAATACCCTACACTAAGTAAAAGAGCAAAAAAAAGTTTTCTTTTAAAATTTCAATAATTTATATTTTTGAGTGATTTTCGGAAGTTGGGTTATATGGGGGCTATGACCAATTATGGACCGATCACCATGAAATTAGGTCGTGTGATTTATGACTAATTATGGACCGATCGTAACAAAATTTGGTAACATGAATTTTGTGTATATAAAACTTATTTGGAGCGGAATTTGTGGAGATACATATATAAATTAAACATTTATGACCGATAAAGTCCAATTTCGGGAGGACATTTGTATGGGGGCTAGGTGAAATATTGGATCGATTTCAGCCAGTTTCAATAGGCTTGGTCCTTGAGCCGAAAAAATAATATGTACCAAATTTGATCGAAATATCTTCAAAATTGCGACCTGTACTCTGCGCACAAGGTTTACATGGACAGCCAGCCAGCCGACCAGACGGACGGACATCGCTTAATCGACTCAGAAAGTGATTCTAAGTCGATCGGTATACTTTAAGGTGGGTGTTAGACTAATATTTTTGGGCGTTACAAACATCTGCACAAATGCATAATACCCTCCCCACTATGGTGGTGTAGGGTATAATGATTTGCAATTAACTAACTCACTGTTTATAAGTCGGAAAATTTATGTTTTTATGTGATGCCGGATGGTATCACTTAATAAATAAAAGTAATGTTTTTGAACAAAATATGATAAATTTTTTATTTTTTAAATGCAAAAATGATAGAATCTAAAATTCATATTTGACTCGCAATCCAATTAATGCAAAAACACAATGAAATATTTAAAAAAAGTCTTAATAAACTAAAAATGTTAAAACTTATGGCAATGCTTAAAATCTTATTTGCAAATAGTGTCGTTAATCAGGAATTGTTTTCGTGAGTTAGCTATTCACAAATAAAAAATTAATTCACTGTTTATGCGGCAAATTTTTCTAAATGCAATATTTTTATTTGCGAATAAGCCGTGCGTATAAACGTAGTATATGAGAGGTTACATAAATTTATAACTATATATAAAATAAATTTAGTTCCTAACAAAACAGTGTTTTAACTTTTTTAAGCGGTTGAAAATTGGAAAAGCGCATATGTATAAAAAAAAACTAAGTATAAAAAATTTTTCAATTTACAAGGTAAATTTTTTCGAAAAAGTTTAATATCGTTTGCAAATATAAACCGATTTTAACAAGTAATGTCTCATTTTTGTCTATAAAACATTATCTTTAAAACACTGTGTAGAATTTGAAAAATTACGAAAAAAAATAAAAAAAAAATTCTGAACTTTTTATAAAAACTTACAAAATTTCATGAAATATTCAGACATTTATGAAAGACTAATTCGATGTCTCTCCACAATTGTTTAAAATTTTGAAATCGGTCTAAAAATATGTGAATTAGAGGTACTATAGTAGTATTACTTTTATTCAAAAACTCAAAAAAATCAAAAATGTATTTTTAACCGTTCATAACTTTTTTTTAATAATTCGATTTTTATGATTAAAAAAAAAACTTACAAAAATCCTCTCATCCATTCAAATGTTACAGATTTTTTATCCAAAAATTACCAAAATTTTCCACTGTGCGGTGCTCGCGTGCTTTTTGCCGACAGTTTATTGAGCACCCCGAGAGAGACAAGGCGAAAAGAAGTATTGTTCGCAAACTACACGATCTTCCACTTTTGTCGAAATTAAAAGTGTTAAAGATATTTAAAACTAAAAATATATACAATATTTGCCGATTTGAACGCTTAAAGGAAAACAATAAAATAAAATCATTTGTGCACCTATAAACAGTAGCGGTTTACACTCTTGGTAGTAAAGTACCCTTGTTGGTTTGTTAAATATGGTAGGTGTATTATAAATATTATTTACATCAACGCAACAACAAAATGTATTTATTTTAAATTTACATCTCTGTACTACAACTACCATGAAAAAAGGTCTAGTATATAAGCTTGGTAGATTTTTTCATAAATTGTGTGAAAATATTAAAAAATAAAAATGAGTGAAAATACAAATACTAAAATCAAAAGAAAACGTGGCAAAACAAATAATAAAAGATGGACTGATGCCGAAATTAAGCAGTTATTGGAAAGTTATCTGAAAATATTTTAGAAGCCTACAGCTCAAATCTTTTACAGAAAGTTTTTGGAAACAGCCATCATTAGATGCATCTTGGGATATTGTCTGTTGGAAAATAAAAAATCTTAAAGCAAATTATAACAAAGCTGAGAATTGGAGAAAGTCTACAGGTGCTGGCTTGCTTGAAGCCGACGAAGGCGTCACATCAATACAAGGTGGGTAATAGTTTTTAATGTTAATATTTATCGTTAATTAGAATATTATTTCATTTCAGAAAAATTAAGAAAGATGTGTCGGTTATACGACGATTTACACAATATGACAATAAGTCTCTTGTGTTTGTAGATGCCAGAGTTAATGTCCGGTTAAGGAGAAAAAAATTTTGAAAAATGCTGTTTTGTTGTTGGGCAAGATACTTGCGCAACTAATGGTCTAGTGTAGTAGGGGTCTATTTCGGACAAAAAACATCGAAATTCCCATTTTTGTGCGGTTTCAACCAACTTCTGTAACCCTAGAAGATGAATCCGCCGACATACAACCATCATCATCATGTCCTCAACCATTAGCTGTAAACACAGGTGTTACCATAATTGATGAATATGTCGCTATAAACCCACCATCGCACAGTGGGGGATCTGAAAAAAAGTGGAAATAAATCTGTAACTTCTAAACGAATAGCCCGATTTTAATAAAATTTCCCATGGCTATAGAGTAGGTGTTGATAAATTTTAGTTTTGAATTTGGCCTTATAACACCAAGGTGGCCCGAGCCACAACTCGGGTATATCAAATATTAAAAATGATGCCAAATTACTTACTATTATTAATACATGTATTTTTTATTCAAAAAAAATATATTTCAAGAAAATCGGGAAAGAATTGGATCCGTTATTAGCAAAAATAAAATAAAATTTTACTTTTCAAATGCGAATAACTCGTATACTATAACCCCCTTATTCATAATCAATTTTTAATTTTTATTAAAGGTTTATAAAACAGAATTTCCATACAAAATTTGTTTAATAAACCTGTAATAAATTTAAAAATTGATTCTGAATAAGGCCTTAATATATTCATATGGCTAAAGTAATGTTTTTTGTAGATCTCGTCTAGTACATTCCACATATATATAAATCTTTCAAATCGGACATCAAACAAAAATTTGGCATCATTTTTAATTTTTGATATACCCGAGGTGCCCCACTTCGGGGCATTGTGGCTCGGACCCCCCTTGGTGTTATAAGCCCAAATTCAAAACTAAAACTTATCAACACCTCTATTCGTTTAGAAGTTACAGATTTATTTCCACTTTTTTTCAAATCCCCCACTGTGCATCGTCACAAACATATGTCAGTAAAATCCATTTCCTCCATAGCATTTTTCACCAAAAAGTTTATAATTATATCCTTTTCAGATTTTTTAGGCATTTTTTAAAGTGTGTTAAATATACAATCAAGAGTGAAAACCGCCAGTGTAAAAAAAACAAATTGCAATTGCAACAGCCGGTTCTACGTACCGGAATGACCCGAAGATCTTCGGCCAAGGGATGTCAACCCAGCAACAACAACTATACAATTTTTAATTTCGGAGCTGCACCTTCCGTCATTGCTGCTCCGTATTTTACTGGTCCGCGCCGGAGTTGAAGAAAATCCCGGACTGCACGTTTTGCCAGAACCGACTGCACCACATGTCAACTCCATTAAGGTGCAACTCTTGTTTGGGCTGGTGTCACCTCAGGAATTGTTCCGGACTTACCCATGATAGGAATTGGTCGGAGAATTACGTTGCCACATGGTGCCAACGACGCACAGTGGTATGAGAATAAAAAAAGAAGGAAATAAATCGGTAACTTCTAAACCCTTCCTCCGATTTGAATGAAATTTCACATGCGCAAAGAGGAAATGTAGTCGAGTTTAAGTTTTGAATTTGGACTTCATGAGCCCACCAGGAGCGGGACCAGGGGTTCCCAAATTAGGACACCTCGGGTATGTTCAATTTTTAAAATGATCCTATTTCTTCGTCTGTGTTCCGATTTTAAAAAAAAATACATATACAGCACTACATAAAACCTCATCATAGCTATCAATTATCTCTTATAGCTTAGGAGATATTCGCATTTGAAAATTTAATTTTCAATATTTTTACCCACCCTACTCCAGTTCTTTGGTGACCGCGGTGCCAAATATTCCCCGATTTTATCCATTTTTCTTTTACAGGATTAACAATAGATCTATATATCAATAAGTGTTTAAAACTCATGACTGAGAGCCAGTTTTTGACTTCGTATTTAAATATGAATTATATTTAAGTTCTATTTAAATACGAAAATGAGTTTCTCAGTGCTTTTTTAAATGATACTTAAATGGCCGACGTTGGCCATTTAAATTCTATTTAAGTTTCATAAACTACCATATGTTTTTGACAGCTGACTTTTGTTGTTTGGATTTATTTCACTCTATTGTCGTGAAAAAAAAAACAAAAAAACGGCGTCTTGCTAAAAACAGCGTCTTGCAAAAACTACAATTGCGATGCGGGGCAATTGGAGCTTATTTTGTACATTTTCCTACCACTAATTTTTTGTTTAAGAAACTTTTTTTTCTTATTGGGCAAAATGTATAAATTTTTGTTTTGGTGGAACAGCTGTTTTAAGCAGAACTATCGATAAATTTTTGATATTTAGTAGTGCTATCATACTTTTATCTTATTTAAATAAGACAAATTATGTAGCACTGAAAAACTCAAACTGTATTTAAATACAACTTAATTTTAAGTAAAAATTAACTAAATACGTATTTAAATAACATGTCAAAAACTGGGCATGAGTCCAAAGTTACATGCATTTAAATTTAGAAAAATTAAAAAAGGCGATTTTTCGCAATTTTTTGGAGAAAAAAGTACTTTTATTCTTTTTAAGTTATCTAAAAAATTTCTAAGAGGATGTATAATGCATTTGTACTTTTTGAAAAGCTAACATTACGTCAAATATTTCAAATGAAAAAAATTTATACTTTTTGATACATAGGGGACTACGTCCATTCAAAAAATTACTATTTCTTATGTAAAATTCAACTTTAGGGCAAAAATTCTCAAATCGCATACTCGATATCAAAATATAGTAACCTATTTTAGATGGCCCAATATGTTCCTAATCATTTTGTAAAGGGTTCCGATAACCCCACCCGTGGTATGGATATTATAGCCAAAAACCGAAAAAATACCATTTTTGGAATTTTTCCATACTTTTTTGGGAATTGCGGGATTCCTGATTATAAATTCTATAAAAGTGTAAAATTTCATTAAAAAATATTCATAAATCAAAATTTTATTTCAATTTGAAAAATTTGTATCTATGCAAAAACTCAATAAAAAGCATTTTTTGTCATATTTTTCAAAAAAGTATTCCATGAATTTTTTAATTGTCAAAAGTTATATACATTTTTGAAAAGTAGACAAAATCATCTATCCATTGATATATAACATGTCTACCTTGTGTTTACGTGTCAAATAAATTAGGGAAAACTTAACAACTCGCAGATAATTTACCTAGCACTGTTATTTACATTCATAAATATGGTGTTATGTAGGCAACATGCTTTTTTATGAATTTGTATGTTAGGTAAATTATCTGCGAGTTGTTTAGTTTTCCCTAATTTATTTGACACGTAAAAAAGACATATTATATATCAATGGATAGGGAATTTTGTCTACTTTTCAAAAATGTATATAACACAGACGAAGAACACAGACGAAGAAATAGGATCATTTTAAAAATTGAACATACCCAAGGTGTCCTACTTTGGGAACCCCTGGTCCCGCTCCTGGTGGGCTCATGTGGTCCAAATTCAAAACTTAAACTCGACTACACTTCCTCTTTGGGCATGTGAAATTTCATTCAAATCCGAGTAAGGGTTTAGAAGTTACAGATTTATTTCCCTCTTTTTTTATTCTCATACCACTGTGCGACGTAATTCATCGGCGTCTTCGGCATTCCAATTCGACGATTCCCTCCAACGTACACAAAGCAGAGAGGAAGTTTCGCGAAACCGTCAACGCAGCAGCCGCTCGCTTCATTCCCGCTGGTAGAATATCCGTAGTGCGACCGCACTTCCCAGCAGAAGCAGCTGGACTCGCAGATGACCGTGATGACATACTAAGTACCAACCCTGACGACCCTAGGATCGCCCAGCTGAACCGCGATATCAGCAGGTTGGAAAATGAGGACAAGCGAAACAAATGGTTGGATCATTTGAAGAACTGCAACCTAAGTTCTGGAGTTGGCAAGTTGTGGTCTACAGTTCGGTCGCGATTAAGTTTGCAGATAACACCATATCCGTCCCTAAACGGTGCACAGTGGATTATATAAAGTGTAAGCATCTTATACATGATTTTTGCAAATGATTGAAATTGGCCATAAAACAACTTGTATCGTAAAGCAGAAATTATAGTTATTATGTCAACAGAAGTATTCGAAAATGGCGACAGAATACACTACTTTCCACTTTAAAGAGTTGGGGAGTTAAAATTATACCTTATTCAAGGGCGTAGTTTTAATATTTATAATTATTTTTTTCATAATTGTTATATTTTGTCCAGATTATATATTTGTAAAGAGTTTTGTATATATTGTTAGCAGATTTGAAATTTAATTGAAAATATATGTTTTTGGCTTACATACGCAACTTTGACTAGAATTTTAACTATTGGCGCATTTGCCGCCGATCTAGTTTTAACATAGAATTAAAGTTTAACTTATTATCTAAAATATATATAAAAATTAGCCTTTTGGTGCCTATAAACAAATGGCATGCAAAATCGTTGAGCAACTTAGAAATTTAAGAAAAAAAATTATCAATTTTTTTTTATTTTAGTTGCTTTTCATAGCTTATTTTGCTATTACTACGTTTATACGTAGCCTATTCGCAAATAAAAACAAGTAAGAAAGAATGGTCGGTCAAGCCCGACCATATAATACCCTACACTAAGTAAAAGAGCAAAAAAAAGTTTTCTTTTAAAATTTCAATAATTTATATTTTTGAGTGATTTTCGGAAGTTGGGTTATATGGGGGCTATGACCAATTATGGACCGATCACCATGAAATTAGGTCGTGTGATTTATGACTAATTATGGACCGATCGTAACAAAATTTGGTAACATGAATTTTGTGTATATAAAACTTATTTGGAGCGGAATTTGTGGAGATACATATATAAATTAAACATTTATGACCGATAAAGTCCAATTTCGGGAGGACATTTGTATGGGGGCTAGGTGAAATATTGGATCGATTTCAGCCAGTTTCAATAGGCTTGGTCCTTGAGCCGAAAAAATAATATGTACCAAATTTGATTGAAATATCTTCAAAATTGCGACCTGTACTCTGCGCACAAGGTTTACATGGACAGCCAGCCAGCCGACCAGACGGACGGACGGACATCGCTTAATCGACTCAGAAAGTGATTCTAAGTCGATCGGTATACTTTAAGGTGGGTGTTAGACTAATATTTTTGGGCGTTACAAACATCTGCACAAACGCATAATACCCTCCCCACTATGGTGGTGTAGGGTATAGTGATTTGCAATTAACTAACTCACTGTTTATAAGTCGGAAAATTTATGTTTTTATGTGATGCCGGATGGTATCACTTAATAAATAAAAGTAATGTTTTTGAACAAAATATGATAAATTTTTTATTTTTTAAATGCAAAAATGATAGAATCTAAAATTCATATTTGACTCGCAATCCAATTAATGCAAAAACACAATGAAATATTTAAAAAAAGTCTTAATAAACTAAAAATGTTAAAACTTATGGCAATGCTTAAAATCTTATTTGCAAATAGTGTCGTTAATCAGGAATTGTTTTCGTGAGTTAGCTATTCACAAATAAAAAATTAATTCACTGTTTATGCGGCAAATTTTTCTAAATGCAATATTTTTATTTGCGAATAAGCCGTGCGTATAAACGTAGTATATGAGAGGTTACATAAATTTATAACTATATATAAAATAAATTTAGTTCCTAACAAAACAGTGTTTTAACTTTTTTAAGCGGTTGAAAATTGGAAAAGCGCATATGTATAAAAAAAACTAAGTATAAAAAATTTTTCAATTTACAAGGTAAATTTTTTCGAAAAAGTTTAATATCGTTTGCAAATATAAACCGATTTTAACAAGTAATGTCTCATTTTTGTCTATAAAACATTATCTTTAAAACACTGTGTAGAATTTGAAAAATTACGAAAAAAAATAAAAAAAAAAATTCTGAACTTTTTATAAAAACTTACAAAATTTCATGAAATATTCAGACATTTATGAAAGACTAATTCGATGTCTCTCCACAATTGTTTAAAATTTTGAAATCGGTCTAAAAATATGTGAATTAGAGGTACTATAGTAGTATTACTTTTATTCAAAAACTCAAAAAAATCAAAAATGTATTTTTAACCGTTCATAACTTTTTTTTAATAATTCGATTTTTATGATTAAAAAAAAAACTTACAAAAATCCTCTCATCCATTCAAATGTTACAGATTTTTTATCCAAAAATTACCAAAATTTTCCACTGTGCGGTGCTCGCGTGCTTTTTGCCGACAGTTTATTGAGCACCCCGAGAGAGACAAGGCGAAAAGAAGTATTGTTCGCAAACTACACGATCTTCCACTTTTGTCGAAATTAAAAGTGTTAAAGATATTTAAAACTAAAAATATATACAATATTTGCCGATTTGAACGCTTAAAGGAAAACAATAAAATAAAATCATTTGTGCACCTATAAACAGTAGCGGTTTACACTCTTGGTAGTAAAGTACCCTTGTTGGTTTGTTAAATATGGTAGGTGTATTATAAATATTATTTACATCAACGCAACAACAAAATGTATTTATTTTAAATTTACATCTCTGTACTACAACTACCATGAAAAAAGGTCTAGTATATAAGCTTGGTAGATTTTTTCATAAATTGTGTGAAAATATTAAAAAATAAAAATGAGTGAAAATACAAATACTAAAATCAAAAGAAAACGTGGCAAAACAAATAATAAAAGATGGACTGATGCCGAAATTAAGCAGTTATTGGAAAGTTATCTGAAAATATTTTAGAAGCCTACAGCTCAAATCTTTTACAGAAAGTTTTTGGAAACAGCCATCATTAGATGCATCTTGGGATATTGTCTGTTGGAAAATAAAAAATCTTAAAGCAAATTATAACAAAGCTGAGAATTGGAGAAAGTCTACAGGTGCTGGCTTGCTTGAAGCCGACGAAGGCGTCACATCAATACAAGGTGGGTAATAGTTTTTAATGTTAATATTTATCGTTAATTAGAATATTATTTCATTTCAGAAAAATTAAGAAAGATGTGTCGGTTATACGACGATTTACACAATATGACAATAAGTCTCTTGTGTTTGTAGATGCCAGAGTTAATGTCCGGTTAAGGAGAAAAAAATTTTGAAAAATGCTGTTTTGTTGTTGGGCAAGATACTTGCGCAACTAATGGTCTAGTGTAGTAGGGGTCTATTTCGGACAAAAAACATCGAAATTCCCATTTTTGTGCGGTTTCAACCAACTTCTGTAACCCTAGAAGATGAATCCGCCGACATACAACCATCATCATCATGTCCTCAACCATTAGCTGTAAACACAGGTGTTACCATAATTGATGAATATGTCGCTATAAACCCACCATCGCACAGTGGGGGATCTGAAAAAAAGTGGAAATAAATCTGTAACTTCTAAACGAATAGCCCGATTTTAATAAAATTTCCCATGGCTATAGAGTAGGTGTTGATAAATTTTAGTTTTGAATTTGGCCTTATAACACCAAGGTGGCCCGAGCCACAACTCGGGTATATCAAATATTAAAAATGATGCCAAATTACTTACTATTATTAATACATGTATTTTTTATTCAAAAAAAATATATTTCAAGAAAATCGGGAAAGAATTGGATCCGTTATTAGCAAAAATAAAATAAAATTTTACTTTTCAAATGCGAATAACTCGTATACTATAACCCCCTTATTCATAATCAATTTTTAATTTTTATTAAAGGTTTATAAAACAGAATTTCCATACAAAATTTGTTTAATAAACCTGTAATAAATTTAAAAATTGATTCTGAATAAGGCCTTAATATATTCATATGGCTAAAGTAATGTTTTTTGTAGATCTCGTCTAGTACATTCCACATATATATAAATCTTTCAAATCGGACATCAAACAAAAATTTGGCATCATTTTTAATTTTTGATATACCCGAGGTGCCCCACTTCGGGGCATTGTGGCTCGGACCCCCCTTGGTGTTATAAGCCCAAATTCAAAACTAAAACTTATCAACACCTCTATTCGTTTAGAAGTTACAGATTTATTTCCACTTTTTTTCAAATCCCCCACTGTGCATCGTCACAAACATATGTCAGTAAAATCCATTTCCTCCATAGCATTTTTCACCAAAAAGTTTATAATTATATCCTTTTCAGATTTTTTAGGCATTTTTTAAAGTGTGTTAAATATACAATCAAGAGTGAAAACCGCCAGTGTAAAAAAAACAAATTGCAATTGCAACAGCCGGTTCTACGTACCGGAATGACCCGAAGATCTTCGGCCAAGGGATGTCAACCCAGCAACAACAACTATACAATTTTTAATTTCGGAGCTGCACCTTCCGTCATTGCTGCTCCGTATTTTACTGGTCCGCGCCGGAGTTGAAGAAAATCCCGGACTGCACGTTTTGCCAGAACCGACTGCACCACATGTCAACTCCATTAAGGTGCAACTCTTGTTTGGGCTGGTGTCACCTCAGGAATTGTTCCGGACTTACCCATGATAGGAATTGGTCGGAGAATTACGTTGCCACATGGTGCCAACGACGCACAGTGGTATGAGAATAAAAAAAGAAGGAAATAAATCGGTAACTTCTAAACCCTTCCTCCGATTTGAATGAAATTTCACATGCGCAAAGAGGAAATGTAGTCGAGTTTAAGTTTTGAATTTGGACTTCATGAGCCCACCAGGAGCGGGACCAGGGGTTCCCAAATTAGGACACCTCGGGTATGTTCAATTTTTAAAATGATCCTATTTCTTCGTCTGTGTTCCGATTTTAAAAAAAATTACATATACAGCACTACATAAAACCTCGTCATAGCTATCAATTATCTCTTATAGCTTGGGAGATATTCGCATTTGAAAATTTAATTTTCAATATTTTTACCCACCCTACTCCAGTTCTTTGGTGACCGCGGTTCCAAATATTCCCCGATTTTATCCATTTTTCTTTTACAGGATTAATAATAGATCTATATATCAATAAGTGTTTAAAACTCATGACTGAGAGCCAGTTTTTGACTTCGTATTTAAATATGAATTATATTTAAGTTCTATTTAAATACGAAAATGAGTTTCTCAGTGCTTTTTTAAATGATACTTAAATGGCCGACGTTGGCCATTTAAATTCTATTTAAGTTTCATAAACTACCATATGTTTTTGACAGCTGACTTTTGTTGTTTGGATTTATTTCACTCTATTGTCGTGAAAAAAAAAAAACAAAAAAACGGCGTCTTGCTGAAAACAGCGTCTTGCTAAAACTACAATTGCGATGCGGGGCAATTGGAGCTTATTTTGTACATTTTCCTACCATTAATTTTTTGTTTAAGAAACTTTTTTTTCTTATTGGCCAAAATGTATAAATTTTTGTTTTGGTGGAACAGCTGTTTTAAGCAGAACTATCGATAAATTTTTGATATTTAGTAGTGCTACCATACTTTTATCTTATTTAAATAAGACAAATTATGTAGCACTGAAAAACTCAAACTGTATTTAAATACAACTTAATTTTAAGTAAAAATTAACTAAATACGTATTTAAATAACATGTCAAAAACTGGGCATGAGTCCAAAGTTACATGCATTTAAATTTAGAAAAATTAAAAAAGGCGATTTTTCGCAATTTTTTGGAGAAAAAAGTACTTTTATTCTTTTTAAGTTATCTAAAAAATTTCTAAGAGGATGTATAATGCATTTGTACTTTTTGAAAAGCTAACATTACGTCAAATATTTCAAATGAAAAAAATTTATACTTTTTGATACCTAGGGGACCACGTCCATTCAAAAAATGACTATTTCTTATGTAAAATTCAACTTTAGGGCAAAAATTCTCAAATCGCATACTCGATATCAAAATATAGTAACCTATTTTAGATGGCCCAATATGTTCCTAATCATTTTGTAAAGGGTTCCGATAACCCCACCCGTGGTATGGATATTATAGCCAAAAACCGAAAAAATACCATTTTTGGAATTTTTCCATACTTTTTTGGGAATTGCGGGATTCCTGATTATAAATTCTATAAAAGTGTAAAATTTCATTAAAAAATATTCATAAATCAAAATTTTATTTCAATTTGAAAAATTTGTATCTATGCAAAAACTCAATAAAAAGCATTTTTTGTCATATTTTTCAAAAAAGTATTCCATGAATTTTTTAATTGTCAAAAGTTATATACATTTTTGAAAAGTAGACAAAATCATCTATCCATTGATATATAACATGTCTACCTTGTGTTTACGTGTCAAATAAATTAGGGAAAACTTAACAACTCGCAGATAATTTACCTAGCACTGTTATTTACATTCATAAATATGGTGTTATGTAGGCAACATGCTTTTTTATGAATTTGTATGTTAGGTAAATTATCTGCGAGTTGTTTAGTTTTCCCTAATTTATTTGACACGTAAAAAAGACAATGTAGACATATTATATATCAATGGATAGGGAATTTTGTCTACTTTTCAAAAATGTATATAACACAGACGAAGAACACAGACGAAGAAATAGGATCATTTTAAAAATTGAACATACCCAAGGTGTCCTACTTTGGGAACCCCTGGTCCCGCTCCTGGTGGGCTCATGTGGTCCAAATTCAAAACTTAAACTCGACTACACTTCCTCTTTGGGCATGTGAAATTTCATTCAAATCCGAGTAAGGGTTTAGAAGTTACAGATTTATTTCCCTCTTTTTTTATTCTCATACCACTGTGCGACGTAATTCATCGGCGTCTTCGGCATTCCAATTCGACGATTCCCTCCAACGTACACAAAGCAGAGAGGAAGTTTCGCGAAACCGTCAACGCAGCAGCCGCTCGCTTCATTCCCGCTGGTAGAATATCCGTAGTGCGACCGCACTTCCCAGCAGAAGCAGCTGGACTCGCAGATGACCGTGATGACATACTAAGTACCAACCCTGACGACCCTAGGATCGCCCAGCTGAACCGCGATATCAGCAGGTTGGAAAATGAGGACAAGCGAAACAAATGGTTGGATCATTTGAAGAACTGCAACCTAAGTTCTGGAGTTGGCAAGTTGTGGTCTACAGTTCGGTCGCGATTAAGTTTGCAGATAACACCATATCCGTCCCTAAACGGTGCACAGTGGATTATATAAAGTGTAAGCATCTTATACATGATTTTTGCAAATGATTGAAATTGGCCATAAAACAACTTGTATCGTAAAGCAGAAATTATAGTTATTATGTCAACAGAAGTATTCGAAAATGGCGACAGAATACACTACTTTCCACTTTAAAGAGTTGGGGAGTTAAAATTATACCTTATTCAAGGGCGTAGTTTTAATATTTATAATTATTTTTTTCATAATTGTTATATTTTGTCCAGATTATATATTTGTAAAGAGTTTTGTATATATTGTTAGCAGATTTGAAATTTAATTGAAAATATATGTTTTTGGCTTACATACGCAACTTTGACTAGAATTTTAACTATTGGCGCATTTGCCGCCGATCTAGTTTTAACATAGAATTAAAGTTTAACTTATTATCTAAAATATATATAAAAATTAGCCTTTTGGTGCCTATAAACAAATGGCATGCAAAATCGTTGAGCAACTTAGAAATTTAAGAAAAAAAATTATCAATTTTTTTTTATTTTAGTTGCTTTTCATAGCTTATTTTGCTATTACTACGTTTATACGTAGCCTATTCGCAAATAAAAACAAGTAAGAAAGAATGGTCGGTCAAGCCCGACCATATAATACCCTACACTAAGTAAAAGAGCAAAAAAAAGTTTTCTTTTAAAATTTCAATAATTTATATTTTTGAGTGATTTTCGGAAGTTGGGTTATATGGGGGCTATGACCAATTATGGACCGATCACCATGAAATTAGGTCGTGTGATTTATGACTAATTATGGACCGATCGTAACAAAATTTGGTAACATGAATTTTGTGTATATAAAACTTATTTGGAGCGGAATTTGTGGAGATACATATATAAATTAAACATTTATGACCGATAAAGTCCAATTTCGGGAGGACATTTGTATGGGGGAAATAGGATCATTTTAAAAATTGAACATACCCAAGGTGTCCTACTTTGGGAACCCCTGGTCCCGCTCCTGGTGGGCTCATGTGGTCCAAATTCAAAACTTAAACTCGACTACACTTCCTCTTTGGGCATGTGAAATTTCATTCAAATCCGAGTAAGGGTTTAGAAGTTACAGATTTATTTCCCTCTTTTTTTATTCTCATACCACTGTGCGACGTAATTCATCGGCGTCTTCGGCATTCCAATTCGACGATTCCCTCCAACGTACACAAAGCAGAGAGGAAGTTTCGCGAAACCGTCAACGCAGCAGCCGCTCGCTTCATTCCCGCTGGTAGAATATCCGTAGTGCGACCGCACTTCCCAGCAGAAGCAGCTGGACTCGCAGATGACCGTGATGACATACTAAGTACCAACCCTGACGACCCTAGGATCGCCCAGCTGAACCGCGATATCAGCAGGTTGGAAAATGAGGACAAGCGAAACAAATGGTTGGATCATTTGAAGAACTGCAACCTAAGTTCTGGAGTTGGCAAGTTGTGGTCTACAGTTCGGTCGCGATTAAGTTTGCAGATAACACCATATCCGTCCCTAAACGGTGCACAGTGGATTATATAAAGTGTAAGCATCTTATACATGATTTTTGCAAATGATTGAAATTGGCCATAAAACAACTTGTATCGTAAAGCAGAAATTATAGTTATTATGTCAACAGAAGTATTCGAAAATGGCGACAGAATACACTACTTTCCACTTTAAAGAGTTGGGGAGTTAAAATTATACCTTATTCAAGGGCGTAGTTTTAATATTTATAATTATTTTTTTCATAATTGTTATATTTTGTCCAGATTATATATTTGTAAAGAGTTTTGTATATATTGTTAGCAGATTTGAAATTTAATTGAAAATATATGTTTTTGGCTTACATACGCAACTTTGACTAGAATTTTAACTATTGGCGCATTTGCCGCCGATCTAGTTTTAACATAGAATTAAAGTTTAACTTATTATCTAAAATATATATAAAAATTAGCCTTTTGGTGCCTATAAACAAATGGCATGCAAAATCGTTGAGCAACTTAGAAATTTAAGAAAAAAAATTATCAATTTTTTTTTATTTTAGTTGCTTTTCATAGCTTATTTTGCTATTACTACGTTTATACGTAGCCTATTCGCAAATAAAAACAAGTAAGAAAGAATGGTCGGTCAAGCCCGACCATATAATACCCTACACTAAGTAAAAGAGCAAAAAAAAGTTTTCTTTTAAAATTTCAATAATTTATATTTTTGAGTGATTTTCGGAAGTTGGGTTATATGGGGGCTATGACCAATTATGGACCGATCACCATGAAATTAGGTCGTGTGATTTATGACTAATTATGGACCGATCGTAACAAAATTTGGTAACATGAATTTTGTGTATATAAAACTTATTTGGAGCGGAATTTGTGGAGATACATATATAAATTAAACATTTATGACCGATAAAGTCCAATTTCGGGAGGACATTTGTATGGGGGCTAGGTGAAATATTGGATCGATTTCAGCCAGTTTCAATAGGCTTGGTCCTTGAGCCGAAAAAATAATATGTACCAAATTTGATTGAAATATCTTCAAAATTGCGACCTGTACTCTGCGCACAAGGTTTACATGGACAGCCAGCCAGCCGACCAGACGGACGGACGGACATCGCTTAATCGACTCAGAAAGTGATTCTAAGTCGATCGGTATACTTTAAGGTGGGTGTTAGACTAATATTTTTGGGCGTTACAAACATCTGCACAAACGCATAATACCCTCCCCACTATGGTGGTGTAGGGTATAGTGATTTGCAATTAACTAACTCACTGTTTATAAGTCGGAAAATTTATGTTTTTATGTGATGCCGGATGGTATCACTTAATAAATAAAAGTAATGTTTTTGAACAAAATATGATAAATTTTTTATTTTTTAAATGCAAAAATGATAGAATCTAAAATTCATATTTGACTCGCAATCCAATTAATGCAAAAACACAATGAAATATTTAAAAAAAGTCTTAATAAACTAAAAATGTTAAAACTTATGGCAATGCTTAAAATCTTATTTGCAAATAGTGTCGTTAATCAGGAATTGTTTTCGTGAGTTAGCTATTCACAAATAAAAAATTAATTCACTGTTTATGCGGCAAATTTTTCTAAATGCAATATTTTTATTTGCGAATAAGCCGTGCGTATAAACGTAGTATATGAGAGGTTACATAAATTTATAACTATATATAAAATAAATTTAGTTCCTAACAAAACAGTGTTTTAACTTTTTTAAGCGGTTGAAAATTGGAAAAGCGCATATGTATAAAAAAAACTAAGTATAAAAAATTTTTCAATTTACAAGGTAAATTTTTTCGAAAAAGTTTAATATCGTTTGCAAATATAAACCGATTTTAACAAGTAATGTCTCATTTTTGTCTATAAAACATTATCTTTAAAACACTGTGTAGAATTTGAAAAATTACGAAAAAAAATAAAAAAAAAAATTCTGAACTTTTTATAAAAACTTACAAAATTTCATGAAATATTCAGACATTTATGAAAGACTAATTCGATGTCTCTCCACAATTGTTTAAAATTTTGAAATCGGTCTAAAAATATGTGAATTAGAGGTACTATAGTAGTATTACTTTTATTCAAAAACTCAAAAAAATCAAAAATGTATTTTTAACCGTTCATAACTTTTTTTTAATAATTCGATTTTTATGATTAAAAAAAAAACTTACAAAAATCCTCTCATCCATTCAAATGTTACAGATTTTTTATCCAAAAATTACCAAAATTTTCCACTGTGCGGTGCTCGCGTGCTTTTTGCCGACAGTTTATTGAGCACCCCGAGAGAGACAAGGCGAAAAGAAGTATTGTTCGCAAACTACACGATCTTCCACTTTTGTCGAAATTAAAAGTGTTAAAGATATTTAAAACTAAAAATATATACAATATTTGCCGATTTGAACGCTTAAAGGAAAACAATAAAATAAAATCATTTGTGCACCTATAAACAGTAGCGGTTTACACTCTTGGTAGTAAAGTACCCTTGTTGGTTTGTTAAATATGGTAGGTGTATTATAAATATTATTTACATCAACGCAACAACAAAATGTATTTATTTTAAATTTACATCTCTGTACTACAACTACCATGAAAAAAGGTCTAGTATATAAGCTTGGTAGATTTTTTCATAAATTGTGTGAAAATATTAAAAAATAAAAATGAGTGAAAATACAAATACTAAAATCAAAAGAAAACGTGGCAAAACAAATAATAAAAGATGGACTGATGCCGAAATTAAGCAGTTATTGGAAAGTTATCTGAAAATATTTTAGAAGCCTACAGCTCAAATCTTTTACAGAAAGTTTTTGGAAACAGCCATCATTAGATGCATCTTGGGATATTGTCTGTTGGAAAATAAAAAATCTTAAAGCAAATTATAACAAAGCTGAGAATTGGAGAAAGTCTACAGGTGCTGGCTTGCTTGAAGCCGACGAAGGCGTCACATCAATACAAGGTGGGTAATAGTTTTTAATGTTAATATTTATCGTTAATTAGAATATTATTTCATTTCAGAAAAATTAAGAAAGATGTGTCGGTTATACGACGATTTACACAATATGACAATAAGTCTCTTGTGTTTGTAGATGCCAGAGTTAATGTCCGGTTAAGGAGAAAAAAATTTTGAAAAATGCTGTTTTGTTGTTGGGCAAGATACTTGCGCAACTAATGGTCTAGTGTAGTAGGGGTCTATTTCGGACAAAAAACATCGAAATTCCCATTTTTGTGCGGTTTCAACCAACTTCTGTAACCCTAGAAGATGAATCCGCCGACATACAACCATCATCATCATGTCCTCAACCATTAGCTGTAAACACAGGTGTTACCATAATTGATGAATATGTCGCTATAAACCCACCATCGCACAGTGGGGGATCTGAAAAAAAGTGGAAATAAATCTGTAACTTCTAAACGAATAGCCCGATTTTAATAAAATTTCCCATGGCTATAGAGTAGGTGTTGATAAATTTTAGTTTTGAATTTGGCCTTATAACACCAAGGTGGCCCGAGCCACAACTCGGGTATATCAAATATTAAAAATGATGCCAAATTACTTACTATTATTAATACATGTATTTTTTATTCAAAAAAAATATATTTCAAGAAAATCGGGAAAGAATTGGATCCGTTATTAGCAAAAATAAAATAAAATTTTACTTTTCAAATGCGAATAACTCGTATACTATAACCCCCTTATTCATAATCAATTTTTAATTTTTATTAAAGGTTTATAAAACAGAATTTCCATACAAAATTTGTTTAATAAACCTGTAATAAATTTAAAAATTGATTCTGAATAAGGCCTTAATATATTCATATGGCTAAAGTAATGTTTTTTGTAGATCTCGTCTAGTACATTCCACATATATATAAATCTTTCAAATCGGACATCAAACAAAAATTTGGCATCATTTTTAATTTTTGATATACCCGAGGTGCCCCACTTCGGGGCATTGTGGCTCGGACCCCCCTTGGTGTTATAAGCCCAAATTCAAAACTAAAACTTATCAACACCTCTATTCGTTTAGAAGTTACAGATTTATTTCCACTTTTTTTCAAATCCCCCACTGTGCATCGTCACAAACATATGTCAGTAAAATCCATTTCCTCCATAGCATTTTTCACCAAAAAGTTTATAATTATATCCTTTTCAGATTTTTTAGGCATTTTTTAAAGTGTGTTAAATATACAATCAAGAGTGAAAACCGCCAGTGTAAAAAAAACAAATTGCAATTGCAACAGCCGGTTCTACGTACCGGAATGACCCGAAGATCTTCGGCCAAGGGATGTCAACCCAGCAACAACAACTATACAATTTTTAATTTCGGAGCTGCACCTTCCGTCATTGCTGCTCCGTATTTTACTGGTCCGCGCCGGAGTTGAAGAAAATCCCGGACTGCACGTTTTGCCAGAACCGACTGCACCACATGTCAACTCCATTAAGGTGCAACTCTTGTTTGGGCTGGTGTCACCTCAGGAATTGTTCCGGACTTACCCATGATAGGAATTGGTCGGAGAATTACGTTGCCACATGGTGCCAACGACGCACAGTGGTATGAGAATAAAAAAAGAAGGAAATAAATCGGTAACTTCTAAACCCTTCCTCCGATTTGAATGAAATTTCACATGCGCAAAGAGGAAATGTAGTCGAGTTTAAGTTTTGAATTTGGACTTCATGAGCCCACCAGGAGCGGGACCAGGGGTTCCCAAATTAGGACACCTCGGGTATGTTCAATTTTTAAAATGATCCTATTTCTTCGTCTGTGTTCCGATTTTAAAAAAAATTACATATACAGCACTACATAAAACCTCGTCATAGCTATCAATTATCTCTTATAGCTTGGGAGATATTCGCATTTGAAAATTTAATTTTCAATATTTTTACCCACCCTACTCCAGTTCTTTGGTGACCGCGGTTCCAAATATTCCCCGATTTTATCCATTTTTCTTTTACAGGATTAATAATAGATCTATATATCAATAAGTGTTTAAAACTCATGACTGAGAGCCAGTTTTTGACTTCGTATTTAAATATGAATTATATTTAAGTTCTATTTAAATACGAAAATGAGTTTCTCAGTGCTTTTTTAAATGATACTTAAATGGCCGACGTTGGCCATTTAAATTCTATTTAAGTTTCATAAACTACCATATGTTTTTGACAGCTGACTTTTGTTGTTTGGATTTATTTCACTCTATTGTCGTGAAAAAAAAAAACAAAAAAACGGCGTCTTGCTGAAAACAGCGTCTTGCTAAAACTACAATTGCGATGCGGGGCAATTGGAGCTTATTTTGTACATTTTCCTACCATTAATTTTTTGTTTAAGAAACTTTTTTTTCTTATTGGCCAAAATGTATAAATTTTTGTTTTGGTGGAACAGCTGTTTTAAGCAGAACTATCGATAAATTTTTGATATTTAGTAGTGCTACCATACTTTTATCTTATTTAAATAAGACAAATTATGTAGCACTGAAAAACTCAAACTGTATTTAAATACAACTTAATTTTAAGTAAAAATTAACTAAATACGTATTTAAATAACATGTCAAAAACTGGGCATGAGTCCAAAGTTACATGCATTTAAATTTAGAAAAATTAAAAAAGGCGATTTTTCGCAATTTTTTGGAGAAAAAAGTACTTTTATTCTTTTTAAGTTATCTAAAAAATTTCTAAGAGGATGTATAATGCATTTGTACTTTTTGAAAAGCTAACATTACGTCAAATATTTCAAATGAAAAAAATTTATACTTTTTGATCCCTAGGGGACCACGTCCATTCAAAAAATGACTATTTCTTATGTAAAATTCAACTTTAGGGCAAAAATTCTCAAATCGCATACTCGATATCAAAATATAGTAACCTATTTTAGATGGCCCAATATGTTCCTAATCATTTTGTAAAGGGTTCCGATAACCCCACCCGTGGTATGGATATTATAGCCAAAAACCGAAAAAATACCATTTTTGGAATTTTTCCATACTTTTTTGGGAATTGCGGGATTCCTGATTATAAATTCTATAAAAGTGTAAAATTTCATTAAAAAATATTCATAAATCAAAATTTTATTTCAATTTGAAAAATTTGTATCTATGCAAAAACTCAATAAAAAGCATTTTTTGTCATATTTTTCAAAAAAGTATTCCATGAATTTTTTAATTGTCAAAAGTTATATACATTTTTGAAAAGTAGACAAAATCATCTATCCATTGATATATAACATGTCTACCTTGTGTTTACGTGTCAAATAAATTAGGGAAAACTTAACAACTCGCAGATAATTTACCTAGCACTGTTATTTACATTCATAAATATGGTGTTATGTAGGCAACATGCTTTTTTATGAATTTGTATGTTAGGTAAATTATCTGCGAGTTGTTTAGTTTTCCCTAATTTATTTGACACGTAAAAAAGACAATGTAGACATATTATATATCAATGGATAGGGAATTTTGTCTACTTTTCAAAAATGTATATAACACAGACGAAGAACACAGGCGAAGAAATAGGATCATTTTAAAAATTGAACATACCCAAGGTGTCCTACTTTGGGAACCCCTGGTCCCGCTCCTGGTGGGCTCATGTGGTCCAAATTCAAAACTTAAACTCGACTACACTTCCTCTTTGGGCATGTGAAATTTCATTCAAATCCGAGTAAGGGTTTAGAAGTTACAGATTTATTTCCCTCTTTTTTTATTCTCATACCACTGTGCGACGTAATTCATCGGCGTCTTCGGCATTCCAATTCGACGATTCCCTCCAACGTACACAAAGCAGAGAGGAAGTTTCGCGAAACCGTCAACGCAGCAGCCGCTCGCTTCATTCCCGCTGGTAGAATATCCGTAGTGCGACCGCACTTCCCAGCAGAAGCAGCTGGACTCGCAGATGACCGTGATGACATACTAAGTACCAACCCTGACGACCCTAGGATCGCCCAGCTGAACCGCGATATCAGCAGGTTGGAAAATGAGGACAAGCGAAACAAATGGTTGGATCATTTGAAGAACTGCAACCTAAGTTCTGGAGTTGGCAAGTTGTGGTCTACAGTTCGGTCGCGATTAAGTTTGCAGATAACACCATATCCGTCCCTAAACGGTGCACAGTGGATTATATAAAGTGTAAGCATCTTATACATGATTTTTGCAAATGATTGAAATTGGCCATAAAACAACTTGTATCGTAAAGCAGAAATTATAGTTATTATGTCAACAGAAGTATTCGAAAATGGCGACAGAATACACTACTTTCCACTTTAAAGAGTTGGGGAGTTAAAATTATACCTTATTCAAGGGCGTAGTTTTAATATTTATAATTATTTTTTTCATAATTGTTATATTTTGTCCAGATTATATATTTGTAAAGAGTTTTGTATATATTGTTAGCAGATTTGAAATTTAATTGAAAATATATGTTTTTGGCTTACATACGCAACTTTGACTAGAATTTTAACTATTGGCGCATTTGCCGCCGATCTAGTTTTAACATAGAATTAAAGTTTAACTTATTATCTAAAATATATATAAAAATTAGCCTTTTGGTGCCTATAAACAAATGGCATGCAAAATCGTTGAGCAACTTAGAAATTTAAGAAAAAAAATTATCAATTTTTTTTTATTTTAGTTGCTTTTCATAGCTTATTTTGCTATTACTACGTTTATACGTAGCCTATTCGCAAATAAAAACAAGTAAGAAAGAATGGTCGGTCAAGCCCGACCATATAATACCCTACACTAAGTAAAAGAGCAAAAAAAAGTTTTCTTTTAAAATTTCAATAATTTATATTTTTGAGTGATTTTCGGAAGTTGGGTTATATGGGGGCTATGACCAATTATGGACCGATCACCATGAAATTAGGTCGTGTGATTTATGACTAATTATGGACCGATCGTAACAAAATTTGGTAACATGAATTTTGTGTATATAAAACTTATTTGGAGCGGAATTTGTGGAGATACATATATAAATTAAACATTTATGACCGATAAAGTCCAATTTCGGGAGGACATTTGTATGGGGGCTAGGTGAAATATTGGATCGATTTCAGCCAGTTTCAATAGGCTTGGTCCTTGAGCCGAAAAAATAATATGTACCAAATTTGATCGAAATATCTTCAAAATTGCGACCTGTACTCTGCGCACAAGGTTTACATGGACAGCCAGCCAGCCGACCAGACGGACGGACGGACATCGCTTAATCGACTCAGAAAGTGATTCTAAGTCGATCGGTATACTTTAAGGTGGGTGTTAGACTAATATTTTTGGGCGTTACAAACATCTGCACAAACGCATAATACCCTCCCCACTATGGTGGTGTAGGGTATAATGATTTGCAATTAACTAACTCACTGTTTATAAGTCGGAAAATTTATGTTTTTATGTGATGCCGGATGGTATCACTTAATAAATAAAAGTAATGTTTTTGAACAAAATATGATAAATTTTTTATTTTTTAAATGCAAAAATGATAGAATCTAAAATTCATATTTGACTCGCAATCCAATTAATGCAAAAACACAATGAAATATTTAAAAAAAGTCTTAATAAACTAAAAATGTTAAAACTTATGGCAATGCTTAAAATCTTATTTGCAAATAGTGTCGTTAATCAGGAATTGTTTTCGTGAGTTAGCTATTCACAAATAAAAAATTAATTCACTGTTTATGCGGCAAATTTTTCTAAATGCAATATTTTTATTTGCGAATAAGCCGTGCGTATAAACGTAGTATATGAGAGGTTACATAAATTTATAACTATATATAAAATAAATTTAGTTCCTAACAAAACAGTGTTTTAACTTTTTTAAGCGGTTGAAAATTGGAAAAGCGCATATGTATAAAAAAAAACTAAGTATAAAAAATTTTTCAATTTACAAGGTAAATTTTTTCGAAAAAGTTTAATATCGTTTGCAAATATAAACCGATTTTAACAAGTAATGTCTCATTTTTGTCTATAAAACATTATCTTTAAAACACTGTGTAGAATTTGAAAAATTACGAAAAAAAATAAAAAAAAAATTCTGAACTTTTTATAAAAACTTACAAAATTTCATGAAATATTCAGACATTTATGAAAGACTAATTCGATGTCTCTCCACAATTGTTTAAAATTTTGAAATCGGTCTAAAAATATGTGAATTAGAGGTACTATAGTAGTATTACTTTTATTCAAAAACTCAAAAAAATCAAAAATGTATTTTTAACCGTTCATAACTTTTTTTTAATAATTCGATTTTTATGATTAAAAAAAAAACTTACAAAAATCCTCTCATCCATTCAAATGTTACAGATTTTTTATCCAAAAATTACCAAAATTTTCCACTGTGCGGTGCTCGCGTGCTTTTTGCCGACAGTTTATTGAGCACCCCGAGAGAGACAAGGCGAAAAGAAGTATTGTTCGCAAACTACACGATCTTCCAGTCTCGAACACACCACAGCTTTACACGCCAACTGAAGTTGCTGAAGCCATCAACACAGCTAAGCCTTCAAAGGCAATAGGACCTGACGGAATTTCCATGCTGATGCTAAACCACCTAGGCGAGCGGGGAGTCGAGTACCTGACAACGGTTTTTAACCTGTCAGTAAGGAGCTTAACAATACCCGATGTCTGGAAAATGGGTCGAGTGATCCCATTGTTAAAACCTGGGAAAATCGCGAGTGAGGGACAATCGTACAGGCCGATTTCCCTCCTGTCACCTGTAGCGAAGACACTCGATGCTCTTCTCCTCCCCCAGCTGACCCGTCAACTACCGGCAGCTCGTCACCAGCATGGATTCCGTAAGATGCACAGCACCGCCACAGCATTATCCGCCATAGTCACTCAGATCTCACAGGGCTTAAATCAGCAGAGGCCTTGTGAACGGACTATTTTAGTGGCACTTGACCTGTCGAAAGCCTGTCAGTCACGCCACACTCTTCCTCAACGAAATCCACAATTTCTTCACTGCACGTAACCTGCAGCTATCACCAACGAAGTCATCGGCAACACTCTTCACCACCTGGACTAAGAAGGTAAAACTCAATTTGGGCATCATGGTCGACGGCGTACAAATTCTGACAGTGAACCACCCGAAAATCTTGGGTGTCACTTTTGATAGCCTTTTTACCTCATCAGCACACGCCACTGCAATCACGCATAAACTGCGAAATAAGAACAAGGTCCTCAAGGCACTAGCCGGCAACACTACAAGACGATTGGCCGGTCAGTGGTTAACTATGCTGCTCCAGTGTGGTCGCCTTCGTTAAGTGATACTCAGTGGCTGTCAAAATGCAGCCTTAAGGACCGTCACAGGCTGCCTCCAAATTACCTCCGAACACAACCTTCACGAGGAAACTACTGGTCAAGGAACATAACGTCATGCTGACGCAACAGTTCATTCTGGGATGTCACCGGAGGAGTCATCCAAACTTCAACATCACACAGTTGGAGTCTCCCCCGAGGTATGTCAGACAGGACCATAGAAAATACGAGGAGAGCATACAGAGGTATGTGCAGGATCCATTAGATCGTATATGAACGACATTCATAGAGACGCAATCAATTCCGCGGTAGCAGGATACGGCATGAATGTCGTACTTGGAGGTCTCCCACCACCGATAGCAGACGCCGAGAAGATTCTGCCGCGGAAAACATGAGTCGTTCTGGCACAACTAAGATCAGGATGGAGCAACAGGCTTAATGCCTTCTGGTACCGTATAGACCGTGCCGTCCTCAACTTATGTCCAGCTTGTGGTCAGGGTCCTCATTTTCAACTGTCCAGCCAGCCCTACTTCACAACGTCCAGTAGATTTATGGACCCATCCAGCAGAAGTAGCACAATTTCTTGGACTTGATACTGCAGAACCCCCAGATTAAATAATGTAAAATTGTTCACGCTGCTACAACAACAGAATACACTGATATCTTTTGTATAGATAAACAAATGTATTGTGCATAGTTTAAGCGTAAAATTCATTTTTCGGGTTTATATAACCCAACAAATTAATTTTGAGGTGTGTCACTATTGAACTGGGTGTTCGATATGAGTTCTCATGATGAGACTGCTAGGCTCAGCTTAAACGTTAAAAATTCATACATATTTCTCAGTGGGCAAAGAGATAAAAAAAAAATATATCTGATCGCAATTACCACAAACATTATTTAACCGCCAAACTATGTGAGAAAGCTCGCTCTTATTCCGCCGCTTTTCAATTAACGTATGGTGAATGAAATACGAACAAGTGTAACACTACTGTTAAAATAAGACACATGACAATTAAAAAAATAAAATAAATTCGCCAAATTTAACTGTATATTATACAGGATTTGTCCAAACAATCATGGACGTTTTATTACGCTCTTTTGCTCACATTCGGGTTGTTTGACGAAAATCATCGTAACCTGAACAATATGAACGCCTACCATGGCTTTAAAGTATTAGATATAATTTACACTTAACCTCTAATAGCCCCTTTTAATTTGTTCTGGCCTTTCAAACTTTTTTTTAATTTAGTTTCTATAGATTTTAAACTAGTTCCAAATCATTTCACTTTTATATAAAAATAACACGCAAAAACTCCTTAATAACTACGTAGAATCAAAGACTATAAATATATAAAGATGTTGCACACAGTGTATTTAAAATTGACAAAATGTTGTGCTTCTTATTGACGAGGGGGCTATGTAACAGGGAAGCTAAATCTTCGTGCTCACTCTCATGTTTACTGAGAGAATTAAAGAGAACAAATAGCACATACACATGTATATGGTACATTCCTATAAGCATTTGTGTACATTGTTTTTGTTTTTATTTTTTCGTGAAAACACATTTAGTAAAAATAATACCAAAAAATCAAAAAATCGTGTTTTCATACAATTTATGTGGAAATAATCTGCAGAAAAGAAATATTACCGATTGTGTAATTGTAGGGTAAGAATACGTGTTTTATTGTTGTAAAAATAAAACCATATCGATTTGCACCGAAATATAATTGCGGTATTCACAATGTAGAGTACTTGACCGTGTAAGGTAGTAAAAAAGCACATTTGCCCAAACTAAATACAAAATATAAATGTTTGTCAATAAATAGCTCTTCTGCTTTTTTACTAGTCCAAGAGCTCTACATCATGAATACCGCTAATGTAATTTTTTAAATAATTAAATTGTGTACTTGTGTTTGTATGGAACGAAGTTGTAATAAAACGAATGCTTCTTTGGTTTACTACCCTGCAGTTCATTGCACTAGTTCCGCTACGTCGAATTCGTTGGCCACTAAGAACTACTACTAGTGAATTTTCAACCCACTCGCAACGTTATTGACTTGTGAATTTAACACGGGGATGACATTGCAAGTGGCCGATTGGCACACTCTGCATAACACTTCACTATTAAATTCAATAGTGAAAATACTCCAGCATTTGAGTAAAAAAGAAAAAAGAAATTTTTCTGAGAGCGGGGTTGAACACATAACCTCTCGTTAACCACTAAACCTCTCAGCTCTTATTTGTACTGCTCTCTAATTGTTATTAAGAATAACATGTGAGTCTACTCTCTATTTTTGCATTTTCTACATCATCACTGATAATGAAAACACAAACGGCCACATTCAGCATTACATGTGGCCATCGAAGTGATATATTTTAGAAGATTTTATTTTTCTTGAATTTATTTTCAAAAACTAAAGACAAATATCTGACTATTGTTTATTACTGAATATGCTGGTGAAATGTAGTGCAAATGATAACCATTTAACTACCACTTTATCAGCCACATCGAACTAGTTAGTTGTACAAGTAGTAATATAGCTAGTGCAAGGTTTCCAATTGGCACTTTTCAAACTGCTGGGTACTTACTAGGGTATTCAATCGATTAACCGTTAATCGGTTAACCGATTAATTTTGGACGGTTAACTGTTCGAATAATTTGAAATTGACAATTTTCAAATAACAAATAAACTGATTAATTTGTGTCGATTAACCGATTAACCGAAATTCCTTTTTTTGCACTTAAACATTTTTTTTGGTATTTATTTTTCCGTTTCATTTCAAATACAAATTAAAATTAGATATTTTTTGAACATCCAATAAACATGATTAGTGAGTATGTATAACAACTGACATATTTAATTTACATGTTTTGAAACTTTGTATTTACATGTACTTTTTTGAATTGAGTCTTTTATCATAACTAAACGAATCTATTAAATTAATAAAAATCTAAAACAATCCAAAAAGGAATATTCTTTATCATGCTTTTGATTTATCCAACATATACAATCAGCGAGAGAGTTTTTTCCAAGAAAAGCTTTATTAAATCTGAAGAAAAAAATCTTTTAAATTATATTCTTTTTATAAAAGATTATTTCAGAAGATCTCACTAAAACCCTAAAAAACTCACATATCGCTCATTTGCTGCAACAACGTAATAATTAAAAAAGTCGTTTCCAAAAAATATCTTTGAATATTTTATGACATTTTACTATTTCTTATATAAATTTTCAACAAATCATGCGATTTCAGAAATATAAATATTAGATGTTAATATCTTTCTAATCTGTATTTAACCCAAATTTTTACTTATGAAATATACGAGAAAACATGAATTTTAATTTTGATGTTTACAAAAAAAAAAACACTCTCACACAAAAAATAATTTACTTTTTTGAAAACTATATGAAAGATTATAGATCAGCGAATATTTTGTATTACTCAGTTCATAAAACACGGATATTGAGTTATGTCGTTGTTGCAGCAAATAGGCGATATGTTTACAAAAATGATCTCAAATACCTTATTTGCTGTTTTTATGTTTTTGTACACAAAATTCGTTGTTGTATTTTCAATTTAAAATGAAAATAGAAATTATTCGGTTAATCGAATAATTTTAAATTAACCGATTATTAACCGAATAAATCTAAACCTCGATTAATTATTTGCTCGATTAACCGATTAAACCAGAAACCCGATTAAATGACTACCCTAGTACTTACTAGAACTACTACATTTAACTCACTATAGTCGAGTTTAATTTTTGAAATAGGACCTCATTGACCAATTCTATTTCTTCGTTTGGGTTCCGAATTCAAAAATTACATATAAAGAACCTCCTCATAGTAGCTACCATCATTTACAGCTTAGGAGATATTCGCATTTGTTAAATTTTCAATATTTTTACCCACCCTACTCAAGTTTTTTGATAATAGCGGGTCCAAATGTTACTCGATTTTCTCTTTCTTCATTCATTGGATTAACAACAAATGTATATGTCATATTAAGAAATAATTGTTTAAACATCATGACTTCCCGCTAGCTAGGGGAAAAAAGGTATATAAGGAATTTATACTTTTTGAAAAGCATTTACATATACCTACTTTTTGAAATATTTTAATTGAAAAAAATTTATCCATCCAAAAAACGCCTATTTTTTATGTCAAATTCAAATTTAGGGCAATATTAGGAAAATATAAACAGTTACTGGGATCTTGATTAGTTTCTATGTAATAAATTAAAATAACAGTAAATTAAAATCTGTATGTATTTCCAACGGAGTGATGAAATGTATACAGTGCCGGACTTAAATATTCACACAGCATACAAATTTATCTTTAATGTTCCATATTTTTTAAACGAAGGCCACAACTTTCGTACGGGTTTCAAAAAAATATTTATTTACGTATCACTTATTGAAGTATATGGAAAAACTAAACATAAGTTGGCACATTTCAGAAAAAAAAAATTTAACTAATGTTTCGAAGTTCGATTTTAAGGGGACAAAAATATTCACACAGTTTCTAATTTTTAATAGGAAAATAGTTTTTTTAATAGTTTAATATTTTGTGGAGTAGCCTATCTTTTTAATGACTTCTTTTAATCGTCTTGGCATTGAATGGACCAATTTTTGGTGACGTCAGCTCCAATATTTTGCCATTTTTTGTAAGAGGACTTCTTTAAGTTGAGTCTTACTAATAATATGGTGCTTTCCTACACGTTCGGCCAATTTATCCCACAAATGTTCTATGTAATTCATGTCAGGTGATTGCGGAGGAGTCGAGAGAATGTGGGGAACATGTTCCCATCCCAGCAGTTTGAAAAGTGCCAATTGGAAACCTTTCACTAGCTATATTACTACTTGTACAACACACTAGTTCGCTGTGGCTGGTAAAATGGTAGTTAAATGGTTATCATTTGCACTACATTTCACCAGCATATTCAGTAATAAACAATAGTCAGATATTTGTCATAAGTTTTAGAAAATAAATTCAAGAAAAATAAAATCTTCTAAAATATACCACTTCGATGGCCACATGTAATGCTGAATGTGGCCGTTTGTGTTTTCATTCTCAGTGATGTAGAAAATGCAAAAATAGAGAGTAGACTCACATGTTAATCTTAATAACAATTAGAGAGCAGTACAAATAAGAGCTCAGTGGTTTAGTGGTTAGAACAGTTGACTAGAAAACGAGAGGTTATGTGTGCAACCCCGCTCTCAGAAAAATTTATTTTTTCTTTTTTTCTCAAATGCTGGAGTATTTTCACTATTGAATTTAATAGTGAAGTGTTATGCAGAATGTGCCAATCGGCCACTTGCAATGACATCACCGTGTTAAATTCACCAGTCAATAACGTTGCGAGTGGGTTGAAAATTCACTAGTAGTAGTTCTTAGTGGCCAACGAATTCGACGTAGCGGAACTAGTGCAGTGAACTGCAGGGATGTATGGCTGTGCAACATCTTTATATATTTACTAGCTGACCCTGTGCGCTTCGCCACCCCAATTAGAAGAATGAAATAGTACTATTAAGTCTCCCTTTGTGAATCTAATTGTAAATGTCTAATTTCATATTTCTGGGTCCATTATTACAGAAAATGCAAAAGAAAGTTACCACTAAAGTCACCTTTTGTGAATTCAAATTCATTCAGAATCATGTGTGCCTAATTTTAAATTTTTAGGTTTATTATTATAAAATATTCAAAAAGTACCATTGCAATAAACAAACTGTACCATTGATTATCACTTTTGAATTCGCATTCACTAAACCATAACCCGTCAAGTTTGAATTTTAAATTTGTACAGCCTTTCCTATATTATCAACCTAAATATTATCCCCTATTCCTAACACTAACTTCACTTAGATACATATCAGCTTACTTTAATGTCGATAAGTGAAATAATTTAAAATATTAAAAAAGTACCATTAGGAGAAAAGTACCAATTTCCCTTTTCTTCCTCGAACACCCCTCAAGTTCGAACTTTAAAAATATTCCATTTTGCCAAAATTGTTTATGCTACAGACATGTCTCAAAATATTAAAATAATATCAAAATTGGTTTAATAATTTCAAATAAAATGTATTTTCCCGATTTTATCCCCTTTTTGGTACATTTTTTTATCCCCACTGCTTTGGTAAAATTTTATTCAAATAAATTTCTGTATGTCTATGTCAGATTATAGAAAAACATATTTTATGAAAAAGTACCAAAAATAAACACAATTTTTATCCCTTAAGGGTTCAAATTTCCAAAAAGTACCAAACTTATATTTTTTATTTTTTGATAATTAAAGAATACAATTTAAAATTTTTTCTATGTTTATTGGTTTCAAAGATACATAGGATGCAAAAAAGTACCAAAATACAGTTTTTACCCATTTTCTCCCCTAAATGTTTCGAATTTCGAAAAAGTACGAAACACCTGTCAGCTTATTTTTTAAAAGGAGTAACATGCAATTTTAAGTTTTTTTGTATCTTTATTAGTTTTGAAGATATAAGGTTACCGAATTTACCCGTTTTTACCCTTTTTTTACCCCATAAACGTTCGAATTTCCAAAAATCCCTTCTTATCGGATCGTTTTGGGGAGGGAGGAACCCACAGTTAAAATTTCGTGATTCTAGCTTCAGCCGTTTGGGCTGTGCGATGCACTATAGGTTAAACGGCTACCAAAACTGTGCTAAAGTCCAATTTTTCAAATGCAAATATTGCACTTTTTTTAATGTCATTTTGTAACCAATACTCCAAATTAACTAAGTCAGCTTTTTGTTTTTAGCAAATATTAAATTCCGTTTGACAACACGCAGTCAAAGACATTGCATTATAATCACTTAATAAATTTTGGTTGAAAAGCCTGTATTGCTTTCAAAGTTTCAATTGCATGTTTAAATAATTTCGCGAGTTATAAAGAATAAAGTGAAAATGGGGAACAATAATTTAAGTAAATAAGTAAGGTTTTTTGTTAAAAAATGTGATAAAAATGTTTAGCTTGCTTGAAATAAAGACACTTTTTAACATAACCTTAAAAGTGCTGCGACTGTTTTCAAAGTGTAACTTCGGGGAAGCTTTTAAAATTTCGGCAAAGTTCGGCAGATTAAATGCAAACAGAAATGAATATATTGAAATGTTATAAACCGATTTTCATTTACATTCAATAGCCATTTTTAGCCGTTTTCGAATAATACTATATTTTTTAGGTTATTGTTTGAAATTTGGCTTAACGAAAATTCAAAAAAAGAAAAATTTTATGTCGTTTTCAAACATGTAGTGGACAAAATTGAAGTTAACATATTTTCAGATGAAGTGGAGAAGCATATAACTCAAACAATGCATTTTTTATATCCTACACCACCATAGTGGGGAGGGTATTATGCGTTTGTGTAGATGTTTGTAATGTCCAAGAATATTAGTCTAACACCCACCTTAATATGGTACATATAATTTTTTCTGCCCAAGGAAACTGGCTGAAATCGGTTCATTATTTCACCTAGCCCCCATACAAATGTCCTCCCGTAATTGGACTTTATCGGTCATAAATGTTTAATTTATATAGGTATCTACACAAATTTAGCTCCAAATAAGTTTTATATAAAAATTTTAAAAGAAAAATTATAAAAGCAAATGAGACTCTTACCAAAGTTTCTTTGCAATCTATTTAATGCATATTGCTGACAAATTTTTTGAGATGCAAAAAGACGCTGTAATAGAGGCGGAAAAGACAGATTTTTTAAGCTCCGAATTAATATTAAGCTGTACCTCAGATCCATTAATTTCCACATCATTTTTATATATGCGCTTACAAAATCAGAAAAGTTCCACACTTCCCCCTGAAGTAATTCACTATACCCACCAAGACGATGAAATTAATGAAAGTTAAGAGGACCTTTTTGATTTAAATTTACAAAATGAATTATATTTAAGCAATTACTAAAAGTTTTAGTATAATTAAAATAAATTAATGTATTAAGTTTGCATTAATGATTGCAAAAGGGTTAATTTTTGGTCGTTAGTGGGTTAAATTCCATTTTTTTAATAGAATTATTCTTACTTATGAAATTCTTTAAGGTTTTGGTTTGAATACCATTATTTTGTAGTAGTTATTAATTTTGCACAGAAAAAGTAGTCATTTAACCTATAGTGCTATGATGAATCAGTCAGTCAGTAACGTTACTCTTTTATATATATAGAAGATAGTCTTTGGTAGAATGGTTAACTGCTAACTGTTTTATAAAAGCATGTGCTAATTTGCAAAAAAAAAAAAAACTTTAAAGAAAAAAGCACAGGCTACTTCAATTCAAAAGTAAAAAAATCACATTTTTCTAATATTAAAATGACAAGAAAACACCTTTGACTTTACAGCTATATAAATAACCATATAGTTACTTTATAGCCAAAATAATTATGATACTGTATATTCTGAAGTGTTAAGAACAATTTACCATCAAAATTTTATTAAAATTAAAAAAAAAAAAAACACTTTTGGCCGGAATTTACCACCGTCCATGGGTTTCAAAAAAACTATTATCCACAGGATAATAAACTTGTTTAAGAATAACAAATCGATCGAAAGAAAATGTGGATCAGGTCCGAAATGTAGTTTGCACGACTCTAAAGTTCGGTCTAAACTAAAATCTGAAACAGCAGGTTGTAGTGCAAATCGTATCGCCAATTGGGTAAGAAATATAATTGTGATCAAAATGCAATTATAAAACATTTAGAATCGATGGAAGTCCAGAAAAAGAAGAAAAAACGGCACCTTTTACCTGGGACTAGTAGATTCCAAAACTATATTGTACATGTCTGGAACCAGCCCTGTATTCGAGATAAATTTTTTGGAAAATATTGGTTTTTAACCAAAAATTTAGTTTTTAACCAATTTTTTTCACCAAAAAATTATATAATTAATTAATTTTTTAAAATTAAATTTGTTTATGTTTTTTATTGATTTGTTTCCATAAAATTAAACAATTTTATAATATTTATTCAAAAAATCTATTTTTACCGATTTAAAAACTAGTTTAACAGTGTTTGGAACGTATTTAACATAAATGTGGGACGTATTTAACTGACGTATTTAACTTCACACCCTTTTAAATTTATTCATTCATGATAAATTGTCATGAATGAAATTTGCAAATTTTTTTTATGCTCACATTCGAAAATGAGTAGCTAAGAATTTTTTGAATTTTAAGCACACATAAATGAATACACTGTTTTTTTTTCTTTAAAATACATATACGTATGTGAATAGTGAGAAATAAAAAATTTCCAATACTCAAAATTGAGAGGCTTTCTCAACGCGCTCATTAATGTTCATACACATTAATGTTGTTCGTTTTTTTTTTATCATATATGTATGTTCGGACTTCTTTTATATTCATGTGTGTGTTGTTTTATTTGTTTCTATTCAATGAAAAAATAAAAAAATGTAAAAAACGGACCTTTTTACATGTTCCAAATTTGGATGCGAGTAACTTTTTATAGGGACGAGATAACTGTTAGCAAGTTGTTTTTATTTTATTTAGAATTTTATCGCCAATATAGCTGATTTTTAAAAAAAATCGACCCTCCGTAGGCCCGCCATGTCTAAAAACCAAAAAAAAATCGGGCAAAATTAAAAAAATAAATAAATAAACCCAAATATCTCTTCAACTAAAAGAAAATACGCTTCATGTGTAAGCGTATCATAAATGGATTTTTGGAGATTTTTTTTAAAATGTGAGACACGAGGTGACCAACTTTGAGGTGCCACGCACTGGCCCCCATTACCCCTAGAAAGCAGAACAACTGAAAGTCTACTCGAAAACGCATCAGCTCCAACCATATGAAATTTCGTAACAATATATGTATTAGTTTGCGAGGTACCAAATTATTTCCAAAATAAATCGTTTCTAAACCTCTTTTCTACAATGCAAAACAAAATTACACGCATTCTTATTATTATCTTCATGTATACAGCGTAAATAAACCAAAAAAATTAATTTGTTTTCTTTTAATTTTAGAACGTTTGTGCAAAATAAAACTTGCTGCTCTTCATTTGTGAACAATTTATAAAAATTTGAGTGAAAATAAAAAACAATACAAATCCAATCATACATGAATGAATAAAGCAAAAAAATGTTTGTCTTTTCATACATGAAGAGAACATAACACAACAAAAATTAAAATCGTTTTTTCATGCACATGAGTGACAAATGAATGAATATTTTGTACTCTGCAAAATTTCATATTTAACTATAGTTTTATATATATAAAAAAATAGAAAATATGCGTTCCAAAATTCCAAAAAAAAAAAATTTGGGACACCCTAATGTATAGATTAAAAAAATATAACGGATTCCCGGCGTGTGCTACTACGCTAAAAAATATTTTTTTAATGGTGGGATTTTATAAAATTTTTTTACCATACATAAAAAATATTTTTATAAAAAAAGTAACAAAAAGAGGATAGGGATACAAAAAAGTACTAAAACTTAGGTTCCGCCCGTTTTATCCCATTAAAAGTACACCTGTCCACTTATTTTTTGCATCAATTTAGATTAAGTTCGACTTTTAGTGCTAGCTTTATTAGTTCCGGAGATATAGAGATGCTGATTACCAGGTAAATCAGCATCTCTATATCTCCGGAACTTTTACCCCCTTAAAATTCGAATTTCCAAAAATCCCTTCTAAGTGGATCTACACATCGTGTGAGGTACCTATGCACATACAAAATTTTAAGACATATAAATTTTCAAAAGTTCAAATTAGGAAAATATATTTGTATGGGAAAATTCGAAAATCGGCTTTACGAATGGACTGAATGGGCCTAATGTAGTATTTTAGGTGCTCAAACAGTAATGTATGGGACTAGGTGAAATCATGCCAAACAAACCTTATCAACAGAGTATTTGTGGATAATTATTGCCAGCTGGCTCCTTTCGTTTGTGCTCTATTGTTTTTTAAATAAAACAATACTTTTATATTTTATTTTAAACTAGCTGAACCCGGTCCGCTTTGCTGGCCTTTAGAAATCATCTGTTTTATTTTATATTGCATTTCGATCACGATTTTAATATAGAGTGTCGGAAAAAGTCGGTGATACACCATTCAATCTTATCTAGCGTTTACACATGCAAGTAACAGTTCGAAAAACACAATACATTCACACTTTTGCACTAACACAATCACACATGCAGCCACCTGCAGCTCACTGCCTACTGAATTTAGGTGGACAGTGATTTTCGACACTTTCATACAAGTGAAGACAAATAGAGTTGCCAATAATTAGTTTTTGAAAAATTTACCAGAAGGTGGTAAAATAATAATTTTTGTAAAAGAAAATAGTACAAATGGCCACTAATGCTTATCGTTTTAGTTTAGTTTTTATAAATAAAATTGTTACTAAATCTTAGTCTACACGATATGTTGAAACAGCAAATGTGTGCTTAAACGCATATGCTTAAAAATAACAACAAATGCCTCTATCAGCATATTCAACATAGATGGGGGTAGTGCACTAATTTTGATAGTGCAAAATTAGTGCAATCATTTTGTTCATATTTAGTGCTGAGTTGAAAATAAGCAGCCTCACTAAACACTAGTGTAGTGAGTTAAAAAATTTTGCACTCAAAATTTAATTAGTTGATTTAAAAAAATGCAATCATCAGTTTATTGCAACTTTTTCTTCTGCACTAACTTGAGTGCAACTTCGAATTGTGCACTAAATTTTCATGTTCAAAATGGTTTAAGTTTATTTCTGCGCAATAATTTAAAACTTAAGACTAATACTTCATTAAAAATAACAAAAGACACTTCTCTCTATTCGCTTGTGGCGTACGGTTGATTTTAAGAGAAAAAAAAGCGTGTTAGTGTTTACAGTTACTTTTTACTGTGGAATTTTCCTACAAAATAATAAAGATCTGTAATTTCGATTTGAATTGGTGTTTAATTTCACAATTTTTACGTGATTATTAATATCTTAGTTGCGTGTTAAAAAAATCTCGAGGATGGGGGACGACGCTGCGTCCCCTGTTGCTCACACATCATCACAGCGGGATTTCGAAAATTTCTTTCAATCGAATTTGATTACTGATTTTAGAAAGTCGGGAGTTATGTTGTCACCCCCAGCAAAGCCACCCAGACAACAACACCCATAACTTAATTGTACCATTTATACCAAACTTTATTATACCACTTATACCACACACTAATTGTACCAACTATACTATTTTACTATTTGTTTACTTTATTGAACTCCACCCCAAATATTTAATGCTTACATTGCATTATTCTTTTATTCATTGACTATTTGTTTATTTTAAAAAACCAAACTTAGTCCCCATTTACACTGTAAGATTTTTCGCGCATAAGATTTTATTATTCTTCTTTAAACTTGCATTCGCGTTTACACACAAAGATTTTTATTGCAGACAGTTTGTACATTAATGTGCATGTTTGTGTGTATGTAGGTATTACGAACGAAAACACAAAACAATTTGCAAGTACATCAGAGTGTGTACCCCTTTCTATGCCTCTTGCCTATAAAGTAAACTTTCATGCGAGGAAAATCTGCATGTGTAAACGGCGACTTACTCTAAATATTTTTAATTACTGAGAAACAAATGTAGTACATCAGAGTAAGCTATTTAGTTAAGATTCTTTTATTTTGACTTTCTCTATTTTTTTTATTGAGAGCATCAGAGTAAATAATTTAGTTTAAGATTCTTTTCTGAGAATCCAGACTTACTCTATTTATACCCTACACCACCATAGTGGGGAAGGTATTATGCGTTTGTGCAGATGTGTGTAACGCCCAAAAATATTGGTCCCTTAAACCGATCGACTTAGAATCACTTTCTGAGTCGATTAAACGATGTCCGTCCCTCCGTCTGGCTGGTTGGCTGGCTGGCTGTCCATGTAAACCTTGTGCGCAGAGTACAGGTCGCAATTTTGAAGATATTTCGATAAAATTTGGTACATATAATTTTTTCAGCCTATTGCAACTGGCTGAAATCGGTTCATTATTTCACCTAGCCCCCATACAAATGTCCTCTCGAAATTGGACTTTATCGGTCATAAATGTTTAATTTATATATGTATCTACACAAATTTCGCTCCAAATAAGTTTTATATATACAAAAATCATGTCACCAAATTTTGTTACGATCGGTCCATAATTAGTCATAGCTCCCATATAGTCCCGCTTCCGAAAATCACTTTAACGTGCTTAAATCACTTAAAAATTTTGGTATATACACAAAATTCAACATAAATAACTTTCATATAGACATAAATCACACGACCTAATTTTATGGTGATCGGTCCATAATTGGCCATAGCCCCCATATAAGGCCCACTTCCGAAAATCACTCACGAATATAAATTATTGATATTTTAAAAGAAAAATATTTTTACTCATTTACTTGGTGTAGGGTATTATATGGTCGGACTTGACCGACCATACTTTCTTGTTTTTGTATCGATTATTGAGAGCATCAGAGTAAGCAATTTTTAGTATTAAGATTCTATTATTTAAGAAATGAAAATGAAAAATAAAGTTAATTGTATTTTGATTCCCAAAGAAGAAACAACCTCTTTTCCTAATACATAACTGGCGCAGCACAGTGGTAAAGAAACTTTTTTTGGAAATAATTCGGTATCTCGGGAACTATTGGAGATATTATTACAAAATTTCACATGGTTAGAGCTGAACATTTGTTCAGCTTCCTAGGGGTAATACGGGCCAGTTTGTGCCCCCTCAAAGTTGGTCACCTCGGGTCTCAAAATTTTTAAAAAATTCCCAAAAATTAATTTATGATCCGAATGAGATGAAATTTAAAATATAAATAGTCCTTGAGAAGATCTACAAAAAATACGCTTACATGTGTAGGTTATCTCCTTCAGTTGAAGAGATATTTAGGTTTATTTACTTTTTTTTTTAATTTTGCTCGATTTTTTTTTGTTTTTTAGATATGACGGCCCTACGGAGGGTCGAATTTTTTTTTCAAAATATCAGCTATATTGGCAATAAAATTCTAAATAAAATAAAAAAAACTTGGTAACAGTTATCTCGTCCGTGTAAAAAGTTACACGCATCCAAAGTTGGAACATGTAAAATGGGCCTAATTTTTTACGATTTTTCCTAAAAAAGTCCCATATTTTTTCTTTTGTAGAAACAAATTTTCTTTGGGACTATATACAATTTTTATATGTTCCGGAAAGAAAACTTAATGCAAAAGCATGTAAAGTAAAATTGGGCTCACTTAAGCGGACACAGTATCCCCCAGACCTATCCAAACTTGGACAATTTTAAAAAAAATATTTAGGTTTCAGTAAAAAATTCTAAAAAGGCAAAGCACCGATCCTCGAAAAAGTTCCGTATTTGTATAACCCTATATGTTGTTTAAATACTTAGAAAGTTGTTTTACTATCACACGGTAAATAGCGTCACAGTAGGCACTTTTCTAAAAAAAACTCAGTTTTTGGAACACATTTTCCCCGTTTTAGGAATTTCGGTATTTGAAAATAAAAAATGTCAAAAATTATAATGTCATTAATTCAAGGACATTTGGATCTAAATTAGTTCCCAATTTTGTTATGATATCTTTAACCGTTAAAATTTTATATTTTTCTTCATGGAAAATCACCATATTATAATTTGTTTAGTTTTTAAGGTAAATGACGTTCAAAAAATTAATTAAATTCTTTAATTTTATTAAAATATGAATCTACAAATCCTAAGGTTTTTACCAATATCAAATACTTATATAAAAAGCATATATCTACTACTCAGAAGCTCCACAAACCTTGCCGCCTTTGAAAAATTTGCATGTTTTTTTCATATATTGCATGCAAAATGTGTATACTTACATATTAAATGTAACTAATGAATTCAAACGTATACTGACCTTAACGAAAAGTTGGTATAATGCATTTTTCGCAGTAAAAACAAATAATATTTATTTTCGTGTAGGTTAATCTTCATTTAGATATATATTATTTGAACATTTTTATCCTTATATTGTAGGCCATAATATGGGTCCTACCATAAATTAGCAGTAATTGGGCCGGTTTGAATTCTATGTAATGTAATTTATTTTATTTCAACAATATATTCATTTACATCGAATAGATCTAGTACTTCTTTGAGCTCTTCGTTTTCATATGATAAATTTCTGTCCCTGCTCCATTTCTTTCTAATTGAAGATAGTACAGGATCAGAAGACAACATAAGATAATTTATGAGATCTTCGTTTTGCGACTGCCTGGAATACTTTCTTGTATTAAAAAACAGTATGTGTTTAAAATCGGAATTTCTAGCTTCCTGTGCCTCTTCAGTTAGTTCACCTAGTGGGAGAAGATTCGATTCTATAATCTCACGACCATGTCGAAGAACTTTGTGCACAGTAGGAGTAAGTTCTCTCCATTCATACAAGGAACGTAAAAGGTTAAAGGTTTCTTTGGCATTGGATTCAAATTTATCTCCATTTATATTATTTTTACTGTTTATTGCCGACAGTATAACATGACATCTTCGAAGAAGTTCCTCATTAATTCCAGTTATTGTCGATGTTATTTCGTAATTTTGGAAAAACCTTCTTGCCGTATTCCCATCATTTGTACTGCCGTATCCAATAAGTGGTTTGTTTATATTTAAGCCAGTTATCTCTTTAAACTCTTCTTGAATTCTCCGTTTTTCGTTTGCTCTCATTTCCATGAGTTCTTTGTTATTTCTAACCATCTTCGTTTGGTTTCCAGGTATGCTTCTGTATTTTAGATCATATGCAATGTGAAGCATATGATATTCCGAATTGAAGTACATCTTTGTTAATTGATGTCGTACTTGGGGTATCGTCAGAAATTTTAGAAAATTCAGATTTTTTCATTCCGCATAAAAAGCATTTCCACGCGTAATCTGTTATTGCATTACATACTTTTCCATCAATCATCGTTAGTTGAAGCTCGAACTGTATGTTAATATAGTAACCATGGATTTCAATACAAAGGGGATGCAAATTTTCTATTGAGCGATTAATGCTATCAACCCAGTCTTTTGTAACTGACTTATTTTCTTTGAGATATTGAAATCTGATTGGTCTACAGAAAGCTTTAGATCCAGGGGTTTTGTTTCTCCATACATAGTTGATACTATTGGCTGATGTCGAGGCAACAATTGAATCATTCCTTAGGCGCAGTGGAACCAGTGATGCCATAAAGACACTTTTGTAGTCAGAAGTAGTATGTGTTCCAGATACTTGTTTGTATTCCGGCAATGTTGATAAGCCATCACATCCCCATTTGCATATTAGTGTTTAATTGGATTTATTAAGTTCCTTCGCTTGGTTTCTCGAAAATGTAGCAAGAGCTTATAGCTGTATTTTCCAGGATTGCAGGCAATCCAACTATTGCTCCATCATTAGTTACTTCAATTGGCGATGGTATAATAGTCTTCTTCGTATCCCATAATGCATTATATCCTGGTAGAATCGAACATCCCTTATCAGATAATGCCTTCCTTAGTTTAATGTATTTATTTTTACTGAGTCCTAGTTCCAGCATAAGGGCAATAGCTTCATCTTCAGAAAATTCTGACTCTGGAGAAGGTGTTGGAATACTTTTAACTATTCGCTTTAGACGTTTCGGTGATGCATCAGGAAGAATGTCTGCTATTTGTGTTGCTTCTGCAGGTTGTTTATTTCTTCTCAGCACTTCTTTAAAAGAATCCTTGACTTCAGCATCCGAATGGGTAGATAATATATCTGATAGCCTCATTTTTTTAGATTTGTCTCCCAGGTCTTCGTATGATTTACAGGGGGCTCCTGCATTAGTTGTTTTTATTTCAATAAAACATTCTAACCAAGTAGCAAATTTGGATTGAAATCTTCGTATATTGCAGTTAACAGACTTCATCTTCAACTCAAATAGCTTGATGAAATTATTTACTGTATCTACTTCGGTATTAATAATTTTCGATTGGTTTTCAATTTCAACATATTGAATTATCGTTTGTATTTTTTCGACTCTCAAGGTTTTCGGAGTCTCCCACAAAACGCAGCAAAGTACTTTATGTTGCAATGTTAAAGCCATGACGGTTAAAAAATAATGATGAATATTTTAAAAAATATTAATTTATATATTAAAAAATATTCACATAGGTAGAATAAATAATAATATTTTTTTCTATATTTACAATTCATATGTTAAATCTACAGGTAAAACGGAAAATCCATATAACTAAATAGGGAATTGTAGGGGCATAATGTGTAGCCTACCTAACACCTAAAAGTGCCCACTGTGACACCTCACACCTGTAGTTTATGTAATAAATGCAACCTTTATTCTACCTATTAAACTAATTTATTGTAGGTAAAAAATAGGTTCCATTACTACTCACTGTAAATTTTAGAAATTATGATAGGTACATTTAAAAAAAATAAAAATCGTGTTCAATAAATTTTATAACTCTGCAAAAACAATTTACATAGAATACACACTGGCCCAAATACTATATTATGGTCTACAATATAAGGATAAAAATGTTCAAATAATATATATCTAAATGAAGATTAACCTACACGAAAATAAATATTATTTGTTTTTACTGCGAAAAATGCATTATACCAACTTTTCTTTAAGGTCAGTATACGTTTGAATTCATTAGTTACATTTAATATGTAAGTATACACATTTTGCATGCAATATATGAAAAAACGTTCAAATTTTTCAAAGGCGGCAAGGTTTGTGGAGCTTCTGAGTAGTAGATATATGCTTTTTATATAAGTATTTGATATTGGTAAAAACCTTAGGACTTGTAGATTCATATTTTAATAAAATTAAAGAATTTAATTAATTTTTTGAACGTCATTTACCTTAAAAACTAAAAAAATATAATATGGTGATTTTCCATGAAGAAAAATATAAAATTTGATTTAATGTAAAATTTTAACGGTTAAAGATATCATAACAAAATTGGGAACTAATTTAGATCCAAATGTCCTTAAATTAATGACATTTTTTATTTTCAAATACTGAAATTCCTAAATCGGGGAAAATGTGTTCCAAAAACTGAGTTTTTTTTAGAAAAGTGCCTACTGTGACGCTATTTACCGTGTGATAGTAAAACAACTTTCTAAGTATTTAAACAACATATAGGGTTATACAAATACGGAACTTTTTCGAGGATCGGTGCTTTGCCTTTTTAGAAAATTAAAAAAAAAATAAATAAACCTAAATATCTCTTCAACTGAAGGAGATAACCTACACATGTAAGCGTATTTTTTATTTTAGCTCATTCGGATCATAAATGAATTTTTGGGGATTTTTTAAAAATTTTGAGACCCGAGGTGACCAACTTTGAGGGGGCACAAACTGGCCCGTATTACCCCTAGGAATCTGAACAAATGTAATTCATCTCAAAAACACCTCAGCTCTAACCATGTGAAATTTTGTAATAATATCTCCAATAGTTCCCGAGATACCGAATTATTTCCAAAAAAAAAGTTTCTAAACCACTGTGGCGCAGTTAACGGAACTTGTATCAACAAGTAACGCTTCCAACAGGGAAAATCCAAGATTAATACAACATTTTTTTGAAAACACATATTTAAGAACGAACCAGCTAATATCATCAACTATAAAGGATAATAAAAATCACCAAGTCCTTGTCACCAAGTTAGAAATTAGCGACAAGCAAACAAAGCACAACAATATAAACGACAACAGAAATTTAAAGCAACAACAGAAAGTAAGAAATCATCGCACTTCAAAGAGCATCATTCAATTCATCATTCTTGGGACAATGTAAGTCTACCAGTATAAACTAATAAAATTGATAAAAATAATAAGAATAATTTTAAATAAAAATATAAAGTGAAACGAAAATTGAATAATTTAAAAAAAAATATATATATATGGGGGATTTCATGTCAAGTGAACCAACTTTTGAAATCGATGTCTTCCGATCGGGATGAAATTTGCACCAAGGTTAGCTCTATTGGATAGTAACTCAGACACAATTTTTCAACAACATCGGTCGAGAACTCTCTGAGTTATAGGGGGTAAAATTTTGACAATTTGGTCAAACAGGGGTTTTTTCTTATCCATGTAACTTATTACCTATTGTTCTTAGCAAAATGTGTTCCAAATAGTATAGATAGCTATTTCTTCGATCTTTCGAAAAAAAATATTTAAAAAAAAAAATAAAAAATTTTTAATATTTTTTTTCCGAAATCAAAAACTTTTTTGACTTTTTTTTAAAATACGCTATTTTTTTTATTTTTTTTTTTTTCTTAAAATAAAGTTTAGATATTTTCCTTGAACACCTACTTGGTCGCTTAGTGGGATGCGAGTGGGATATCTATCAAAATAAATATTTTGTAACTCAAAACATAAAATTTTTGACTTTTTTTGCAAAATCAAAAACTTTGTTGACTTTTTTTTTTCAAAATGGACCCTTTTTTAATCTTTTTTTTAGGTCTTCCTAAGTGACAAAATAGGTCTTAAAGGAAAAGACCTAAGCTTTCTTTTGAGCAAAAAAAATTTTTAAAAAAAAGTCCCATATTGGAAAAAAATTTCGATTTTGCAAAAAAAAATTAAAAAATTGTATGTCTTGCGTTACAAAATATTTATTTTGATAGATATTCCACTCGCATCCCACTAAGGGACTAAAAATATCTTAAAGGAATGGACCTAGGCTTTCTTTTGAGCAAAAAAAAAAAATTAAAAAAGGGCCCATATTGGAAAAAAATTTTGATTTTGCAAAAAAAAATTAAAAAATTGTATGTCTTGCGTTACAAAATATTTATTTTGATAGATATCCTACTCGCATCCCACTAAGGGACTAAAAATATCTTAAAGGAATGGACCTAAGCTTTCTTTTGACTACAAAAAAAATTTTAAAAAAAGGGCCCATTTGGAAAAAAAAATCGTATTTGCAAAAAAAAAGTCAAAAATTGTAAGTCTTGAGTTAAAAAATATTTATTTTGATAGATATCCCACTCGCATCCCACTAAGCGACCAAAAGGGTCTTCAAGGATAATATCTAAGCTTTTGTTTGACCTAAAAAAAAAGATTAAAAAAGGGTCCATTTTGAAAAAAAAAAATCAACAAAGTTTTTGATTTTGCAAAAAAAGTCAAAAATTTTATGTTTTGAGTTACAAAATATTTATTTTGATAGATATCCCACTCGCATCCCACTAAGCGACCAAGTAGGTGTTCAAGGAAAATATCTAAACTTTATTTTAAGAAAAAAAAAAAAAAAAAAATAGCGTATTTTAAAAAAAAGTCAAAAAAGTTTTTGATTTCGGAAAAAAAATATTAAAAATTTTTTATTTTTTTTTTAAATATTTTTTTTCGAAAGATCGAAGAAATAGCTATCTATACTATTTGGAACACATTTTGCTAAGAACAATAGGTAATAAGTTACATGGATAAGAAAAAACCCCTGTTTGACCAAATTGTCAAAATTTTACCCCCTATAACTCAGAGAGTTCTCGACCGATGTTGTTGAAAAATTGTGTCTGAGTTACTATCCAATAGAGCTAACCTTGGTGCAAATTTCATCCCGATCGGAAGACATCGATTTCAAAAGTTGGTTCACTTGACATGAAATCCCCCATATATATAAAGTGAAATGAAAATTAAATAATTTAGATATTGAAACATCTCTGATTCCCCTTAATGGTATAATTATATAAATTTTTTTTTACAAAGAAAAAGTGAAACGAAATTTTGATAATTTAGACAACGTTTTTAAATATTGAAATATTTCTGATTCCCCTTAATGGTTAGATTACAAAGAGATTTTCTCCTTATTCCAAACTGTTCAAGACTAGATCGTTGGAAAAAATTCCAGAAGACGTTCAAGTAGATATGAATAATTCCCAAGAAGCATCAGGTTCAGCCTTTTTGGCGACAAATGCTAGTACCTCCTCTGTTAGTAGTCATAACGACATTTTCAATTCCCTTAGAATCCCAGATGCTATAAAGGATTTGCCAAAGTTCGATGGTAATCCAAAACTTCTGTATGAGTTTATTAATAATGTAGAAGAAATCCAAGAAGAAAATCCAAATTATCAAGTACGATCAGAATTTTATAAGCCATATTTTGGACGGAACTTTTACTCTTACAATGGGACGGCACGGGCACCTGAAGGCAATGGCCAAAGTCAGGTTAGGGTTTCGAGACCTTTTAATAACTATCCTAATTCAAGACCATTTGGTAATTCTAACCCAAGACCATTTGGTAACCAAACATATAGACCATTCAATAATCAGTCCACACAGAATAATAACAACAGGCCTGAACCAATGGTTACAAATACCACGTGTTCCTGTTTCGGGAATAGACAGAGTGGATATTTTAAAACGTCACCAAGCATGAGAACTAACAGGACTTCCAATTCCAGAATGGAATTGAATAATATAGTTGAGTCGTCTAAAAGGTATCAAGATCCTGTGGGTAAATTTCAGGATAAGCCAAATATGCATGCATAGTGGAGAAATAGTAGACATGCATAGTCGGGAAATAGAATTAGATACAGGGCGAACTTTATCAAGTAAACAATTTTTACAGTTTATGGAAGTAGTTAATAGTTCAGATAAAGCACAAGTCCTCTTATTGGAGGAACCATTAAACATAAATAATATAAAAAATTAAAGACAAAAAAAATAAAAAAAAAAAATATCGATATAAAAAACAATATATAACATTTACATTCCGAAACAATGCCAACAATTTAATAACAGATTATAAATAAATAAAAAACAAGAAATGCTTGCACATATGTATGCACAGCCATATGTATAACTAAATAGGCTTGTAAAGCCTTAACATACTAAACATAAACTGCGATTCCTATCGAAGGACCCTCCAGTTATAACAAAAATTCAAATCAGCGATTCTGTAGTCCACAAAACCAGACCCTCCAGGTTAGAAGAATAAATAATTAAAAATAAAAAGAAACAAGAAAAATAACGGAATAGTAGAACATTTTATTTATAAAAGAAGATTTTAAATAAAAAAAAAAAATTTAACTTGCGGAAAAATTGAATAGTTGGAAGTCCATCTTTGTTGAGGACCTTGACGGAATATCAATGGTCTATTTAACAAGAGTACAGAATGAATATCTGTACAGCGACATATCCCTATCAATATAGCCGACGATCAACTTTGTTGAGGATCTTGACGGAATATCAATGGTCTATTTAACAAGAGTACAGAAGGAATATCTGTACAGCGACATATCCCTATCAATATAGCCGACGATCAACATAAAAAAATATACAAATAATAAATAAAATAGAATTGTAATAACTACCAGAAAATATTTTTTTTTAGAATTCTTAGATGCATGGATGAGAATATAAAAGAGAAATTTTTTTTTTTTTTTTTATTTCATATTTTATTTATTGTATCTTCACAAAATAATGTGAACTATCAATAATTTGTTCAAATCTTAAATCTAAATATTATTCTTTTTATTTACGTCCCACCACAGTTGGACGAAAAATTTTGTTTAATTTATAGATCCTATCATTAGCGCAGGTCTGTTGGATTCCTTCTTCTTAGTCGGATGTAGCCATTACTTCTCATTAATGTTCGTGCAAGTGGGTTTGGGTGAACTTCTAACTTTTTCAAATATGACTCCGCTTGTTTTTTTATTTAATTTTTCACCAGGGAGACACCTAGGTCCTTATGAATGTTAATATGTCTCACATACCAAGGCGCTGCTGTTATCATTCGTAATATTTTATTTTGGAGTCTTTGAATTTTTTCAATATTAGAAGCTGAGGCCGTGCCCCATAATTGAATTCCATAGCACCATATGGGTTTTATTATTGAGCTGTACAGCAAAAGTTTGCAATCTAAACTCAATCTCGAGTTTTTACCAATTAGCCAGTAAATTTGTAGTAATTTTAACTTCATTTGAGTCAATTTCGTATCTATATGCTTTTTCCAGGTAAGACGTCGGTCTAGATGCAGACCTAAATATTTAACTTCAGTTTGTTGAGGTATTATATGATTATTTATTAGGATTGGAGGGCACGATTCTCTACGCAATGTGAATGTAAGATGTATACATTTTTGCTCGTTTACTTTTATTCTCCATTGTTTTAACCACCTTTCTATGTCGAGGATATGGTCTTGTAAAAGTACAGATGCTTCTTCGGGGTTTTCATGAATGGCTAGTATAGCTGTGTCATCAGCAAAAGTTGATATGTGGGTTCGACTGTTTGTAGGCATATCACAAGTATATAGCAAATATAGGAAGGGACCCAGTATACTTCCTTGGGGTACGCCTGCTTCAATAGGCTGTGGTGAACTTATGAACTCTCCCTCTTTAAGAACGAACTTTCGATGACTTAAATAACTTTTTAGAAGCTTGTGTGTGTTCACTGGTAAATATTGTTTTATTTTTATTGATAATCCTACATGCCATACTTTGTCTAAGGCTTGCGAAACGTCGATGAAGAGTGCTGAACAATATTTTTTTCTTCAAATGTCTTGGATATGATTTATACCAACCTGTGAGTTTGTTCTATGGTGTTATGTTTTTCTCGAAATCCGAATTGATGAGTTGGAATACAATCAAAATGATTCACTATCGGCTTTAACTTGTGCATTAATAGTTTTTCGAATAGCTTTGATATATTTGACAATAGGCTAATGGGTCTATATGATTCTACTTTACTGTGATCTTTTCCCGGCTTAGGTATCATTGTAACTAAAGAAACCTTCCATTCTGGTGGATAATATTCAAGGCGTAATATAGCATTAAAAATAAATAGGATTATTCTTAATGCAATTTGGGGTAGCTCGAGGAGCATCTTGTTACTGATTTTATCAATACCAGGTGATTATTTGGAGTTTAAATCAACAATAGCCTTGACAATCTCTGAAATCTCAAAACGAAGTGGTTCAGCTGCAGTACTATGGGGTAAAGTAGGTGGTAACTCTATTATGTCGTTTGACTCGTTTGGGGAAAATACATTCTTTAGATGACTAACAAACAGGTTTCCTTTTTCAGTATCGTTTCTCGCCCAGCCTCCACTAGAATTACGTAGAGGAGGTCTGCTCATAACAGGTCTTTTTAATTTTTTTGTAGCTCGCCATAGAGAGTATTTTGAGTACTGGGTGGCAGATATTTATTAATCGATTCAGTTTTGCGTTTGTGAAGAAGCATACTGAGGCGTTTGCGACATTTTCTAAGCTCCGTTTTAAGTTGAGGGGATCTATAGAGTTGCCACTCTCGACGAACTCTTCTTTTTTCAGCTAATAACTGTTCAATGTCTGCAGAATAGAGTCTATTGTATCTTATTTGTTCGGTTATTTGAGTGGCGTGTTCAACAGCAAGTTTTAAGTTTTGTTCAAAATTTTTGAGTGAGATATCGATATCTTCTGGCGTTTTAGCGATATATTTTCTGTACTGTATGTGCTAATATATTTTCTATATTTCAACCAATTTATTTTCGTGCTTGATATTGCAGAGTGACCAGTCGGGGATACTATTTTTAGGGGGTTCAATAGAGTAACGAAGGTGGGTGAGTGATCCGAGGATAATTCTAATGAAGATTTAACCTGCATTAGTTCCATTGGTAAATTTTTTGTAACTGCAAAATCAATAACATCGGGTATTTTGCTTGGGTCAGTAGGCCAGTATGTTGGTTCTCCGCTCGACACCACATTCAAATTCAATTTAGAAATTGTATTAAACAAAGCGCGACCTTTCGGGGTTACAAGTCTTGATCCCCAGTGAGTATGCTTAGCATTATAATCGCCAGCTGCCAGGAATCGGGGTCCTAGTGATTCGTAAAAATGTTCATATTTGTTTTCAGTAATCGAAAACCTTGGAGGTGAATATATCGACGAAATTAATAGGTTTCTGTAGCAATCATCCAAACAGATTGTCGTAGCTTGAAGATAATCTTCACAAATATCACACATTGAATGGTGTTTGATACGGGTTTTAATCAAAATTCCAGAGCCTCCACATGCTCTATCTCTTGGATCATTTGTGCCATAAAAAACATATCCATTTATCTTAAATAAACTTCTAGACGTCAAATGGGTTTCCGAAACTAACATTTTTAGAAAATACTCGAGTTCGTTTTTATGTTGGCGAATGCCGTTTGCGTTCCAAAAACATATTCTTAGGCAGTTTATGGTCTGTTAAGCACAGCCTGCAATAACATTGATTGCATCTTAAGCATTTCTTGCATCATGTTACTCATTGAGTTTGTAAAGTTATTTACCGATTGCACAAGAGTTTCTATTGTAGATTCTAGTCTGGTAAAATTGAAAATTGGCATTTGCTCTCTTACCTCTGGGTTCATATTTTGGTTTTGTGGTTGATGGACTTGCGTCTGAGTTTGGTTGTTTCTTAGTACATTAGCATATGTTTCTTTGTTGTCATATGTCTGTTGCAACGGGGGGTAGTTAAAATTGATGTTATTTAATGGCTGAGCGGGGAGAATCTTCGGTTTATGGCTTTGTGATTTTTTAACAATTGAGTAGACAGGACAAACCCTGTAGTTCGCTGTGTGGTTACCTCCGCAATTGCTGCATTTTTCATTTTAGGATCATCCTTGGATTTGTTACATAGGGATGTGTTATGCAACTCTCCACAAATAACACATACGGGTGGCAATTTGCAATATGCCTTGGTGTGTCCATATTCTTGGCAATTCATACATTGGACGGGGCCAAATCGTTTATGTGGTTCTTCTACCGTAATTTTACGATGCAATAAGTACTTCAGGTTATATATGGGATGTGTTTCATTTTTTTTTCAGGTTTATGTCACCGGGTTCAAGTTCAACACGGAAGAGTGGTTGGAGTTTTTTTTTCGCGATTTCTAATGTTTATCACATTTTTTGTCTTAAAACCTTTATCTTCTAAGCTTTGCTTTATTTCGAGTGGTTCAACATTATAGTCAATACCCTTTATTACAACTTGTAGACCGTTGCTTCCTTTCAGCTGATAAGTGTTAAAACTTTTCTTTTGAGTTTCAAAATCTGTTACAACTTTTCTATAATCGTTTTCACTATTGACCTGTATTTTAGTTTCATGAATCGTGCCTTTCTTGATTGGGATAACGTAAAAAGAGTTCTCACCTATTAATGATATCAGGTTCTGAACCAGTGAGTTTGAATTATTTTCTCTCAAGTAAATTGGGGGTGGTTTTATAGAGGTAATTTTATTTACTGGTTCATCTGTTTCACATTCCAGAATAGAAAAACGATTTTCATTATTTAGTCTATCAGGTTCACTATCCTTATATAATTTAGCCAAGGGTGCCGCTTTCGAAGACTTGGAACTTCGTGCCCTTTTTAATACTGTAACATACCGGTCCATTCCAACCTTTATTTGGGATTTGCTATCTTTATTTAATGGTTGACTAATCTTGGGTATTGCGCCGCTTAATGGGTTAATTTTAATTGTAGTCGGTGTGGTGGATTTCGTTTCTGAAGCTGATATTGCTAGCATACTTTCAGGCGTAAATAAAGTATTTGTATTTTTTGGTAACTCCAGATTAACTCCAGATAACAGTTGGATTTTCTTTTGTTTTACAATCATTAGTTGTTGACAATGCGGGGGAACAAGAACGAGCACGGTTAACAGGCTTGGCGGTTAAAAACAAGCTGTCATCTATTCTTCTGTTTGTTTTTATTTTTTTCATCTGCATTAACTGTTACGTATGCATTTCTGCCGTTTACACTCAACCTTCGCTCACTGTTTTCGTTTAAGAAACTCATTTAAGAGTAGTTGTAAATAATTTAGTTAACACTCTTGATCTTTATTTAATGTTAATGTACAAAAAAGGTTCAAAAAAGAAATAAAGAATTTTCTTTACTTATTTGTCTTTTAGTTTATATTTTGATTTTTTTTATTTAATATTATTAAAATATAAGCGTCCTTTCGCGTTAATAAAAAACAGGTGTAATTTATATTTATTTCCCGATAAAAACATTAGGATAACGAATTAACTCGGAGTAAAAAATAGAACACGTCCAATCTCTATCACAGTCGACATGACAAAAGAGAAATATAGAAGAGAAAATAATAAAGGAATATCATGAGAAAAGTAATCATAGGGGTATTAACGAAACATATTCACACTTAAAAAGAAAATATTTTTTACTCATATGAAAGAAAAAATTTTTCGAACTATCAATAACTGCATGGATTGCCAGACACAGCTAAACCTCTCGATATATTACAAATAGACCTTTATAATATCAACAAAGAACAAATCTTAACGATTATTGATAAATTTTCTAAATTCGCTTACGCATCTACCCTTCCGAATAGAATGAGTATATCAGTCAGAGCTATGAATGAATTTATATCTCTTTATGGCATTCCAAAGTAAATAGTTTGTGATCAGGGCTCCGAGTTTAATTCGAATATATTTAAAGATTTCTGTAAACAGTATGACATAGATCTTCATTTTACTTCCTTTCAACAAAGCAGCAGTAATTCTCCTGTAGAAAGACTACAATCTACATTAACTGAAATCTATAGGTTAGTAGCGGCCAAGAGGAAGGAGTTAAAACTCTCAACGGATCATAATGACATGTTCCGTGAAGTCTTGATTACTTGATTACGAAACTTACACCAACAAATTGACACCAAGATTTTCAGCACATAAAATTAAATCTGACAATAACGTGACAGTTTTATCACAAAATTATAAAAAAAATCATAAAGCTAGACTTCAGAATAAACGCAAACACCAGAATTTTTCATAGATTACCTTATTTTCGTTTCAGGCTTGTACTAGCATATGGGCAGATCATTAATGTCCATAATGTATAATAATCAGAAAATTATAAAATTCGATTTAGGACCCGCAAAATGAAAGGAAAGTTATAAAAACTTGATACATATTGTCGATCTTGAGGAATATGTTTCTAGTATGAAAATAATAGAGAAGAGCATAATCTCAATACAAGAGAACGGACAAGATGATCAAGCAAAAGACCTCCTATCAATAACGAACCTTAAGATAACCGAACTCAGAAATAGAATTAACACAATTTTACCATACAGACGAGCAAAAAGGGGACTTATCAACGGACTTGGTTCGGCAATCAAATTTATAACAGGGAATATGGATGCAGAGGATGCTAAGCGACTAAATGATGAAATGGGAAAAATTCAAGATAAGAACGAAATTTCACTAAATAAAATGAAAACTTCTGAATATGAGAATCATTGAAAGATTTCGTAATATAACGAATCATATAAATAATGAACAGAAAATAATGAGAGGTTTCGAAATTAATTCAAACAAAATTAATAGAAACCTATAGGACGTTTCAGAGATGCAATATTTAAACAGAATAAATTATAACATCGACCTATTATACAATCACATAACAAATATCGGCGAAGCGATTATCCTCGCAAAACTAAATATTATTTCTAAGTATATTCTGAATACTGAGGAACTTGCTAGAGTAAGAGAAATCATGGAATATGATAATCTCCCAAATAGACAAGACGTCATGGAATATGACAATTCCTTGGGCTCAATGAATTTCACTGAATATGAAACTCACTTGAATTCAGACGAACATATATATGAATTACTTGAATTGCAAGCTTATTATAATAATACGAAAATCATATTTAATTTTAAAATACCAATGATAACAAAAGAAAAATATAATCTATATCAAATTAGTCCATTACCTATAAATAACACAAAAGAAATCATAATTCCACCTTACATATTATATAATAAACATAAACTACATAAACTTGGTAGCATTTGTCCTAAGGTAGAAGGTACTTATTACTGCGAATCAACTAATGAAGAACTATTAACGGACTCAAAGTGCTTGGGACCACTCTTCAACGGCGGAACAGCAAATTGTGACTTGTTGGAGTTGGGAAAAATAAGGAAAATTTTACAGATCGAAAATAAACATATAATATTTATAAATATTCCACATTTACTAATAAAATCTAATTGCAGAAAAGATAATCCAATGGCTATAGAGGGCACAGGATTAATTTACTCTAAAGGATGTAGCGTCGAAATCAACAACATTGTTTATTATGACCAAACTGAAATAGTCTGGGATAATACTAATCTAGTACCAGATATCAACATTACGATCGAAGCAAATTCCACAGTTAACATTACAACACTAGAACAACTAGGAATAGACAACCTAAAGAATATTACGAACCTGAAATAAACTACTATCATCCATGCCGGATTCATATACACAGCGTTAGCAACATTACTGATCTTAATAATTATAATTGCTTTAATTTCATCAAAAAAGTAAGTCACATATGTAAATTCTACACCGTCTTCCGCTCCGGCACAAACAACTTCCTTGTGGCCGTCGCTTTATTCTAAGGGGGAGGAGTTATGTTGTCACCCCCAGCAAAGCCACCCAGACAACACCCATAACTTTAATTGTACCATTTATACCAAACTTTATTATACCTCTTATACCACTCACTAATTGTACCAAATATACTATTTTACTATTTGTTTACTTTATTGAACTCCACTCCAAATATTTAATGCTTACATTGCATTATTCTTTTATTCATTGACTATTTGTTTATTTTAAAAAACCAAACTCACTCTAAATATTTTTAATTACTGAGAAACAAATTAGGACATCAGAGTAAGCAATTTAGTTAAGATTCTTTTATTTTGACTTTCTTTATTTTTTTATTGAGAGCATCAGAGTAAATAATTTAGTTTAAGATTATTTTCTGAGAATCAAGACTTACTCTATTTTTTGTATAGATTATTGAGAGCATCAGAGTAAGCAATTTTTAGTATTAAGATTCTATTATTTAAGAAATGAAAAATAAAGTTAATTGTATTTTGATTCCCAAAGAAGAAACAACATCTTTTCCTAATACATAACTCGCGTGGTAATGTGAAGAGGACAAATTCTAATCCTGATGTCTCGGCACCTTTAACCAAGAACCTCTGACGGATTTAGATGACACTGTACCTCAGTTTTTGAGTAATTTGAGATCTAAAATGGCGGCTTCAAGATGCGCTGGAATGGATGTAGATCCGGAGGTATGTAATGAAGTTGAGGTTGTACCCAATGAACAATCTGGGGTATCTCAGGGTGACACTATAATTTCTAGACAACATTTTTACCCGGGGGATCATGAGGGTGATTTCTTAGTTTTGGTTGATTCCTCTAATGCTGACCCTGGCAATGAGAAGATTCGTAATTCTCTTTTTCTATATCAGAAGATTAGGAAGGTAAAAGTTAAAGGCATTCGTCTTATCACTCCTGTAGGTAGAACTTTGTACCGCATTAAGTTTGATTCTGCTGCTAATTTTTTTTTTATTTATTTATTTATCGAATCTGCTTTACTTACAATAAGTAATAAAATCTTATAACTAAAATTAAAACTAAATGCTCTTTGACGGGAGCGTTGATGTACATATGGGCCACATCTTAGCGGGGCGGTAGATCGGCTCTACGATGTCTTGATCTTCTTTGGGTCTGTGTGAGATGTCTTGCAAGTGGGTTCGGGTGGTTCCGTAATTTCATGATGTATTTCTCACGGACATTCTTGAATTCATCTTTAACTAACGGTACTTGTAGGTCTCTATGGATGTTCTCATTTCTTATGTACCAAGGTGCACCAATTCTTACTATCAACTAGGACTTTGTAGAGCTGTCTTCCTCTAGGGCTAATTAGCCGTAAACCCCAGTATGTATGTTTCGCATTGTAATCACCACATGCCATAAAACGATCTCCTAGAGTTTCAAAGAATTCTTCAAATTTGTCCTTAGTCATCGAAAATCGTGGGGGGCAATATATTGAACTCACTGTAAAATTTCCAAATAAACATTCCAGTCGTATGGAAGTTGCTTGCATATATTCTTTTGAAAATTCATCTAGGGCATGTTTTAAACGGCTTTTAATCCAGATACCAGTACCACCATGAGCTTTTCCGTCGGGATGATTTGTGTTATGGAATGAAAATCATGGAATATTAAAGTTGTATCTATTTGTAAGGTGAGTCTCAGAAATTAACATCACATCGACGTCTTTATTTATCATAAAATTATAAACCTCAGATTTATGTTGGTTCAAACCGTTTGCATTCCAAAAACAAATTTTCAAGAAACTCATTTTTTTATAGGAGGATTTGATCCATTTGGCAGTGTTTAATTGTGGGAAATTTGCATTCATTGACGTAGAGTTTTTATTTTCATTATTACGGGCTACTGAATTTACTGGTGTAGGAAAATCTATGTTAACCGCAGATGGAACAAAAAAGTCATCTCTCTTTGGTTGTCGCCTCTCTCTCAATCTTTTTAATAATTCTTTGTAAACTGGGCATCCCCGATAATTCGCCGTATGGTCGCCACCACAGTTTCCACATTTCTTTTTGAGACCCTTTTGGATAATAACACATTGTGATGAAGAATGCAAGTCTCCGCATGCAACACATACAGTACGTAGGGTACAATAATTTCTCGTATGTCCAAACTCTTGACAGTTACCACACTGGACAGGAGATTCCTCTATAGTTATTCTACGATTCAGTAAGTAACGAAGAGAGTATTGGGTGAGTTTCATTCCCTTTTAGTTTTTTATCATCTGGATCTAACTCTAAACATTGGTTGAGGAGTTTTGTCTCTGTTAAATATATTTATTACTACTTTCGTTTTATAGCCCAATTCTTCCAGGGCCTCCTTGATTTCGTTAGTTTCTACACTGGACTCTATACCCTTTATGACCACTACTACTTTTCAGCTGATATGTGTAGAAATTTTTCTTGCCGTCGTTTAAGTATTGAGAGATTTTTCTATAATCCTCCTCAGTGTATATTTTTGTTTCATGAACACCACCTTTTCTTATTGGGACGATGTGGAAATTATTTTTTCCAACAAGATCAATTAATATCTTTACCAAATTATTGGAACTAGGTTCCCGAAGGAAAATTGGTGGTGGCTTTAATGGTTTCTGATTAGAATTACCATATTTAACAGACTGAATATTTTCATCTTCACTCAAAATCGCGTAACGATTATTATTCAAGAGACTAGTAGTTAGTTTCTGCTTTTTAACAGGTGTCTCCTTTTTTTGTGGACTTAAAATTCTTTTATTAATACTTATGTATCTAAGCATACCTGTTAATACTGCTGGTTTTGTTGTGGTTACATTTTTTACATCCGTTGGAATGGCTCCCTTCGATGCACCATATTACTACTCACGTTTTTATTAGTGTCAATTACACTTGCGCTCTCACTAGAATTTGTTTTCTGTGGTTTATTTAAAGCTTGTGTATACATGTTTAATTCTGATGTTGTTGTTGTGTTTATCACAGGCGTATTGTTCTTTATATTAGAATTTTTTGTATTCTCTTTTGTGCTATAATTGAAGAGCGGGGGAACAAAAGCGAGCTCTCAACAATTTTTTTTTGCTGCAGTATTTTTTTTTTGTTTTTTTACACTGATTTAAGCTAGGTACTCTGTTCAAAATTTCGTGCGAAATGCTGTCAAACTACATATAAAATATTTGGAATGAAATATATGCGAAATAATTTCGCAAAAGCAGTACTCTGTTTTTATTGTGGGAAACATGTGAAATACATCTGGCAACCTTATTTTTCCACACGAAATAATATACGCAGCACTTCTTTCGCACGAACAGCTAGCTGTCAAACAGCATGTAAAATTTTTCGCATGAAAAAACCATAATTTTTCACAAATATGAACAGAGTACTAGGCTTTAGGTGCACAAATGGTTTTTTTTATTATTTTTCTTTAAGCGTCCAAATCGCCAAATATTGTATATATTTTTAATTTTAAGTATCTTTAACACTTTTAATTGCAATAAAAGTACGGAGTGAGCTAAAAACACGTCTGTCTCTTAAGAAAGAAAAAGTCAGATTGGTGTGAAGGCTTTTATACCAGATACCTTTGTTTATTCTTATGGGGTGTTCATGGCATTCCTTTGTAGTTGTCGGAAGATTATATTTGAGTCTGCAACTTCTGACGTTGGTATTGTGTCTGCTAAGAGGCTTGTTAGAAGGATAAGGACAGTGGTAAGGAGACGCCAACGTACTCTGTGAAGATTGGTTTTCGCTCAGGCAACATTCCGGAGCACATTATTTTGGATTTTTCTCATATTAAAGTTAATATTTACTATCCCCCACTCAGACAATGCCACAATTGTGGACGCCTTGGTCACACATCTAAAGGTTGTCGTTCCAAGAAGAGATGTTTGAATTGTTCTAATGAGATTTGTGATGGCAATTGCATTAAGAAGTGTCTTTTGTGTTTAGGTCTATCTCATTCCAGCAGAGATAGGAAATTGTGCGCGAGGAGGATGATATTTTGAAAATTATGACCATTAAACGCCTCTCTAAAACTGAGGTGATAAAATCATATTCGACTAATCAGTTTGATATATTTAATGAATATGATGGGAATTTCCCATCCCTACTGGTCGCTAAGTCTAATCCTGTGAAGGATATGGATCAGGATATAGGTTTCTTACCAGACGGAGGTATAATCGTGTAGTGTATGCGAAGCCTCCACCCCCTAGGCCTGTACCTAATTATGTACCTCTTCAACCTGTTGATACTGACCCTTCTATGCCGGTGATTTACGGGGAGAATAAAGCTAAGGTTTTGGATTTTGAGAAAATCTTTGCCGAATTCTCCTCTTTTGTTACGGATTTCTTTACCAAGGAGGGCAGTGGTTCCCACCTTTGTGTACTTAATGATTTCAACAATAAAATATCTAATGCTCTTTCTGATTTACTTACACCTGGTGATCCATCGTCTTCTCTTTCTAATTAATAATGAAGATTTTACAGCACAATGTAAAGAGTTTAAGATCAAACAAGTCTTCCATTGAGTTTTACATCAACAATTATAACTTTGATGTTTGTTTATTTTCTGAGATTTTGGAAGTTGACGATTCAGATCCCAACTGTAAACTTTTGAATTACAATATTTTTTCCAAAACTCGTCCTGATAATTATGGCGGTTGTGCCATATGTGTAAGGAAATCTATACGTGCCAGAAGGATTGGGTTTTCGACCAATCTGGATGTGATTATTGTAAAAACCCTTAATTTGGACCCAAACTTTACTTTTGTATCGATCTACTTTCCACCCAGTCTATCCACTGGTACTTGTACAGCTGAATTGTCGCGTTTATTGTCTTTTCTTGAGGGCATGCGCAATGTTATAATGGGAGGAGATTTCAACGCTCGTCATTCCCTTGTGTGGTTTAGAGACATTTTCAGTCGATCAGATTTTGTATGTTTGAATGATGGTTCCATCACTTTTCTTCTTCATTTAGATAGCGACAGAGGGACTGTTTTAGATTTGACCTTTGCTAGACTATCTTCTCTGTCAGTCCAATGGCGAACTTGTCCCATGTGGTCTGGCGGTTCCCATAATTTTCCTATTATTATTGAGATTGGTGCTGTTGCGGTTTCACCGACCAAATTTCTTTCTAAACGCAAACTCTTGCATAATCTGTCGACAATAGAACTGGAACCAGATATGGATTGTATTATGAACTCCCTTAGGAATGAAATTTCTAATGCAACATTCAAGTCCGGTAAATTTGAGCCCAAGGCTTGGTGGAATGGTGGTTTTTCATGTCTCTTCAGGAAACATATTGCAGCAAGGAGTAAGGCTCTTAAGCAGAGATCGAAAATAACTATAGCAAAAAACCCAAATTATGATTTATATTTTTGTGATATTAATAAATCACTGAAAATAACAGTTATAAAATGATTTTTATTTAAATGGTTTGGTATGACCTTTAATCGTTTTTGTTGTTTTTTAATGGTTTGGTGTGAGATAAACAATTGATTTGTTCTTAATAACTGTTACTTTCTCTTTTATTTACATACAATAACATATTATTAGTATTTTTTAACAAATTATGGAAATAATATGATAAGTATGAAGTAATGAAGTCTGAGTAACAGAAATGAGAATTTTTTTTTAAATTGTTATTAATATTTTGATAAATTTTATATATTTGAGCGTTGATTTGCATCAAATGCATTTTTGCTATTTATTTTTCATGTTCGCACATAAAAGTCACAAGCTGACCTTTACGAAAAAAATAAATTATAAATCACTCATCCAGATTAGTTGTGTTTGTTTCTTTTCTGTTTCTCTCAACCCCAAACCTAAAATGTTCACGAATAAATCACTCTCTCAGTGATATATCAAACAAAATATTTTTAAATGGCTGGGAATGAGAATTTACCATTAAAATGAAAGTGAATTATTTTCGGTCTGTGCTCATAAGTATCCAACACAGGAGAATCTGGAGTATTCTGTAAATGAAAAAAGAAAATAGGAAGTGAATAATCAACCAAATATTGCTGCTGCATGGCGTTTTGGCAATAGTTTGAAGGATTACAACTCCAATGGACCCTCGATGTGGGACGATGATGCTAATGGTTATTTCTTGAGACATTTGGCGGATCAAGTTTCATCTAGGGATCGTTTTGTTTTCTCTACTTCTAGGCCATCGGATATGAATATTACACCTTTCTCATTTAAGGAGCTCACTGATGTTCTTGACTCAAGGAAACGAGCCTCTGCGGGCGTCTGGATCGAGTCACTTATGATATGGTTAAATCCTTGTCTGTTACATCTAAGGAGTCTCTTTTACACGTTTTCAATAATTTGTTTCTTGATTATACTTTACACTTTTAAGGAAGATTAAGGTTATTCCCATTCCCAAGAGGCATGTTCCACTAGATGATTTAGGAACTTTAGGACGATTGCTCTCATCTCAGTTTTTTTGAAGTTATTGCATATGATGGTAAAGAAAAGGTTGACTACGACTGTCGATGCTTTGGGAGTCTTACCCGCTCGTTCCTTTGCTTACAGAGGGAGAATGTCGACGACAACGTGTTTGAATGATTTTCTTTTCAGGGTGTCATATCTCAAGTCAACGGTTTTGAGAGTTGTGTTGGCATCTATCGATATCAGCAATGCCTACGACTGTGTGAATGTTTCCATACTAAGAAACATTCTACTCAGTCAGGCTATTTCGTTGGATTTGATTGATTGGATATCATGTTTTCTCTCTGAAAGGGAGCTGTGTATGGGTAATATGTCCGTCAGTGTTTTTAATGGACTTCCTCAGGGAAGTTGCCTCTGTCCGATACTTTTAAACCTATACACTGCTGGTATTCACTCTCTTGAGGATGATAGGACCCTGGTTTTTCAGTATGCGGATGATTTTCTGATTCTCTCCTTTGATTCTGTTTTTGACCAGGCGGTATCTAACCTAGATTCCAAAGTTGGTCAATTTCGATCTATCTGTTCCTCCCTTAATTTGCGTATTAATTCATCAAAGACCAAATGTATGTTTTATGGCAGACGGGCTAATTTTGATATGGGACTCACTGTGGATGGTTGTTCTATTACCCAGGTGAATTCGCTTAAGTTTCTTGGTCTTAAGATCGTGTTTTGAGGGAATCCTCTTCAGCTACCAATCTTCTCAAGAAGTTATCGGTCATCAGAGGAGGTCTAAGGCCTCAGATTGGATTGAGATTTTATCATGCTTTTATAAGGAGTAAGCATGCGAGATCTACTTCTGCCCACGCCCCTAGGTATGTTGACAGGAAGATTCAGACCTTTCAGAACTCAAGTCTAAGACGTTGTCTAGGACTGTGTCCCTCCACGCCGATACAGGCCATTTATGTATTGGCCAACAAACTGCCATCTCATCTTAGATCGGTCTATCTTGCGTCCAAGGAGCTTTTAAAGGTTGCGTGTTATAACCCGTCTCTTATGAATTTGATTAGAGCGGCACTCTCACATCTTAAGAACAGTTACTCTTTTGTCTACACTAGTGATAAGATTAGGATTATTATTGAGTCATCTTTTAACAGGAACAGAGGTATGTCGAAGGAGGTCCTTGGAGCTCACTATCGTTCGTCGTGATTTCTATAAAATGAGGAATTTTACTTTGGTTGCTACTGACTCCTCGATTATGAACAATGGCACTGGATGTGCTGTTTTTAATCTTCTGACTGGACGTTTCTTTTTGTACAGTTCACGTGAGAGACTTTCATCACTATCTGGAGAATTAATTGCCATTAAAAGGGCAGTTGATATAGCCATTAAGGATAATAACTCGCGTCTTGTTATTTACACTGATAGTAGAAATGCGTGTATTTTGTTGGGACGTGCTAGTTCGAGGAACTTTATAGTATCGGATATTCATCCTTATCGTGTAATGCGTAGTCGTTTTACGACAACGACAGTTTCGTACTAGATTAAAGAAATTATTCAACCTGTTTCATTAATCTAGTACGAAACTGTCGTTGTCGTAAAACGCATACGCCTTACATGATAAGGCTGATTGTTAATTCTATAGTTGATTCTCATATCCTTGAGGTACACATAGTATGGATTCCTGCCCATGTTGGAGTTTGGTTCAATGAGAGGGTAGCTTACCTGGGCAAACAGGCCTCTTCTCTTGGAGGTAAGACTTCCATATGGGGATGCACTTGTGAGGATAAGGAATTCTCTTAATCAGGAGTGGCTGGATTTCTACAGGACCAGATCTCAAGTGTCTGGACGCTTCTTCTTCTCTGTTTTCAATTAAATGCCTTGGCACCGGGGTGATGGTTGGGATACAATTGACATCAAGATTATTAATATGCTCTTATGTGGCCACTGTTATAGTGGCGTTTACCTTCACATGATACGTAAGAGATCGTCTGATGTTTGTGATTTTAGTAACATGATCGACAATTCTGAGCATCTTATCTTTCACTGTTCTGAATTCAATGATATTAGAATTAAACACCAATTATTTCGTAAATTCACTAACTTATTAAATTCTCCTGACATCGGTATATACTCTCAGTTAATTAGTTTCATTAAGGAAGCTAACATACGAGATCGTTTTTAAGTTTTAGGAATTAATCAACCGTTAGTCACTAACAGTAGGCATTTTTCAATGCCCAACGTTTTTCCCAGTGTTTTTTTTGCTTCGTGTGGAATATCCTGGCTTTTTGCGTATTGCTTTGCCATCAGCTCTTTTTATTAAAAACCAATTTTATGACCGCTCATTTTTGAAAATTTAGTGATAGTATGTTTAATGCAGCTTTTTTTGATTGCAGGTTAAAATTTTGCACTAATTATTGTAGTGCTGATTTTTGCACTAAATCTTCGATTAGTGATAGTGAAAAAATTATGACTATCACTATTTTTTTTAGTGCTAGTTAAGAAATAAGCATTATCACTAAAGCTGATAAAAATAGTGCAAACTAAATTTTTTGCAATTTTATTGAGTAATAGTGCAATGCTGATTTCAATCAAAATTAAGTGCATTACCCCCAACTATGATATTCAATATGTTAGGTGTCTACACGATATGCTGAAAGTATCAAATTTTTTAATTTTACATATTCCAGCAAATGATAATTCAACATATGAGTTAGCATACAATTGTTGTGTATACACGATATGTTGAATTTCATATGATAATATGTATATTGAGTCGCATGAACATTTGTTTAAAAATGTCAAATTAATTACACTGTACAACACCAAAAAAAATTACGAGGTCCAACCAGTAAATTTTGATAGAGGAGACAAAAAAAAAGACATCTAAATTTCATTTGAGGGGGGTTAAAGTTTCCCAACCATTTAAGCCTTACATTTTAGGTATAAAATGTGTGCAGCAAATTTATGTAAAATGTTAAGGAGAACATTTTTTTAGAATATGTTAACCCTCTAAATCCTCAAGGCATGGGTCTTTTTTGTCCTTCTTTTTAAAAATAGCAAAACACACCATTAAAACAGGGATTTAAGGTGTTCAAATGTTCCGCAAAACTATTATCCATGAAATTTTACTATAAGTCCCTGAATACACCAAAACGGAATATTCAACCAGAAAGTCAGAAATAAGACACAACAAAAGAGAGGTTAGGGTTAATTTCGCATTTATTAAGAATTTTATTTTAAATTTCACGTATAATTTTTTTGCAGAACATTTTAACCCCTTAAATCCCTGTTTTAATGGTGGTTTTTGCACTTTTTTAAAAGGACAAAAAAGACCCATGCCTTGAGGATTTAGAGGGTTAACATATTCTACAAAAATATTCTCCGTAACATTTTACCTAACACATTTTATACCTAAAATGTAAGGATCACATGGTTTCTTATGTCGATTAACAATAAGAATGTGCCAGAGTTGTGAATCTTTAACCCCCCCTCAAATGAAATTCAGATATAAACAGATATACACGTGTCTTTTTTGTCTCCTCTATCAAAATTTATTGGTCGGAACTTGTAATTTTGGGAAAAAATTGATTTTATTGTACAGTGTTATTAAATTAATTATCGAAATAAAAATGAAACAAATTGAGTTAAAAGAAACTCATAGTTGTTTGCTTTTGCTTAAGTTTTTTTTTTTAAATTTAGCTTTGCATTCGTCTGCAGTTCGTTCTCCGATAAAATCTGCAATTTCTTGCTGATGATTGATGTCCCAAAGCGTTGGACATTCTTGAAATGCAGTAATTAGTTTATGTCCGCAACCACACATGATGCATAACGAGATATGGTGCGATGTCCGCTGCATACGCGTAGACAACTTCTATGGAAAATGGACATCATGTCCTTCCTGGAGGTGCATCTTAGTGAACTATTCCAGATGGGTGACCCATTAGCTTTGCCTTGGGCCTATGTATATTTGGCATCATCCTGGCCAATGAATTCACGACTTTAGTAGCATTTTGTCATGAGTACTCAGTATGCCGTTTAAAATTTAGTCGTTTATCAATGGTCACGACCAGATATTTTATTGCTACCGTAGAAACAATTTCGCTTCTTCCAACTTGGATCTCCTGCTTCTTATCAACACGACATCTGTTTTGTGTTCTGCAAATTTGAGGTTCGATTTTGCCAGCCATTTCTCGATGGTTCTAATGGCCTCGTTTGCGTATATCTGCACATCTTCTAGATTCCGAGCTTGGACTTTTACTGCCACATCATCCGTGAATTCAACAATTTTCACCTCACCAGGTACTTGAAGCCTGAACACACCATCGTACATGATGTTCCATAGTAATGGGCCTAGGACCGATTCTTGCGGAACACCTGCCGAAATGTTTTGGGACTCAATACCATTGTCCGTCACATACCACAGGTTTCTATTGGAAAATTACACCCATATGCATAAACAGTTTATAAATTTATCAAAGGTTTATAAAACAAAATTTCCATAAAAAATCAGTTTTATAAACCTTTCATAAATTTATTAACTATTTATGCATATGTTGGTTAATCTTTTACTATTCTTATAAGGTACTCTGGAATGTTCAAATTCTGCAGAGACGAATTTATATTGTTCCATTCCTCGGAATTGAAGGCGTTCTTGATATCTAGAGCAATTATTGCACAGTACTTGACCGACTATACTTTCTTACTTGTTTATTTTAGAATAACAATACTAATAATATTTAATGACTAGGGATCGGATTTAAATGCAAATGCAAAGTTTTTCTCGAATGTCCAAATACCAAAGGGCTAATTACACTGTGCAACAAGTAAAGATTTTTGGAAAAACACACGGACTGAACAGTATAGGTTCGACTCTACTATAGTAGTTAAACCCTATACTCAGTTTGCCGATTTTGATGACGAATTTTCTGAAAATCAGTGGACCCTCAAAAAAAGGTGTCATCAGTTTTTGGCGAACAGCTAATTCAAACTTGGTGATACGGCTTTATTATACAGTGGTTGACAAAACAATGTAAACTTTTCCAAATGTTCCATATATAGCCCAAAATTTAAAATTTTTTTTAGTATTTTACTTGTATAGTTTTATTTATATAAATTAACTGAAAAACAAACAACATAATTAATTATATTCTGAAAAAAGGGAACAAAATTAAAAATATTCACTATTTCGCTACTGACAAAACAATGGAAACTTTTAAACTTCTGCAAGAAAGAAGTGTAAAACGAAAATAATATTTAAAAGAACGATCTAAAAAGCATCCTGTTTACAGTTATTTTATTTTTAAATTCTGGTAATTTGTCACAATTTATATTTCTAAGTTTTTCGCATAATTGTTTTTTTCAAAGTTAACGAAAATGGCTAAAGTTAAGATTTGTGAAAACTTATAAAATAAAATAATTAACGATTTTAAAGCTGGTTTAAAACAAAAAGTATCTGTGACAAATATTCAATAAATAAATCAGCAGTTTCAAAAATTATAAAGAAATTTCGTGAAACCGGTTCTGTAAAAACTGAACATTTAGGTGGAAGACCTCGTAAAAATACTCCTAGACAAGATAATTTAATAGCGAGAGAGTTCAAGAAATTCCCAAAAATAACTCCTCGAGAGATTGTTAATAGCCTAAAATTAGAAATGCTATCGTCCTGTGAAAAAACCACTAATTTCTAAAAAGAACCGTTCTGCTCGTTTACAATTTGCCAGGGAGCATTTAAACTGATCGATACAGAAATGGAATACACTCAGGTCTCGTTTTATGCGGTTCTTTTTATGCGAATTCAAATTTATGTGATTTTTAAATAATTTTTTTTTTAGAATTTTAAAAGATTTTGGAATTTTAGATGTTTTTTAAAATTTTTAAATTAAACAAATTTTGCATCACTGATATAATGGTTAAAGTTTGTATTTTACAAAATAAAATTCTTAATATAGATTCAGATACGGAAAAAGCTGTACGGAAAAATCTGTTTTCCGGATAACTAGAGTTGCATATGCAACTTAAAAATTCGAAATCGCAAAGTTTAATGACAAATTATTTTGCAAGAAAAGAAGCAATTGAAGCTCCTATAAATTATTTGATTTCGTCTCCTATTCACTAGATTAATTCTAGTGCTGAAAATGATATTTTACCATATGATGACAATATGATTATATCATCTAGTGATGAAAGTGACGTTGAACCAATTCCAAACCGATGCAGACAATTATTCAATGATTCAAATTAATCATACATATTTACAGAATTTCCTTAAAAAATGTGTTAGCTCATTTTTTTTTTTTTTTGAATCATTTTCACTTTTTCTGTAATTAAAAATTTAAAACGCTTTTTACCACTTTTATTGAAAGAATTTTTAAATATTTCTTTTTATATTGTGCACATCTAAAGAAAAAACCTTGTTTCCAACGTTTCATCAATATTGGTGGACAATAACATATTTAAAAGTGTACCACAAAAAAAAACGTGTGGCCTATTTATATATGTATAAGATTTTTGTTTATTTTTTAACGTATTTTGTTTTTATTGTTTAAGTAAATTAAATAAATATATTTTTGTTAATTTTTTTAAGCGATTTTGTTCTGATTTTTTTATTAAAATCTGAATTCATGCGGTTTTTCAGAATTTTGGAACGAATCATTAGTTTTTATATGAAGCTAGAGTATCGTTTTATGCGATTTTTTTTGGAACGCATCTATCGCATAAAACGAGACCTGAGTGTACTGTCCTCTTTTCTGACGAATCCAAATACAATTTAAGAGGCAGTGATGGGAGAACATTTGTAAGACGACCAAAGGGAAAAGATTAGATCCAAAGTACACAAAAAAGACTGTAAAGTTTGGCGGTGGCAATATTATGGTATGGGGATGTTTTTCAGGGCAAGGTATGGGCCCAATTCATATTATAAAAGATACCATGACAGGTATAGGATACAGAACCATATTAAACGATGTTATGTATCCATACGCTGAGGAAAATATGGCCCTAGTTTGGAGATTCCAACACGACAACGACCCGAAACACACCTCTAGGGTTGTAACCGAATGGTTACAATCCAACGAGGTACGTGTTTTGAAGTGGCCTGCCCAATCGCCAGATCTCAATCCCATAGAAAATCTATGGGAAATTGTAGATCGTAAAATAAGGACCCAAAATTACACCATGAAGGAAGATTTATCTGAGGCGGTTATAAGGGAATGGCAAAATATTTCAAAGGAGACCATTGACTCTTTAATTGATTCAATGAATCGTCGATGTGTAGCAGTTATAAAAAATAAGGGATACCCAACAAAATATTGAGTTATTGCAAAGTTTTACCATATTTGTTAAAATAATACCTAAGTTTCCATTGTTTTGTCAATGCCGTAATAAAGAAATCTTTTAATTTTGTTTTCTCATTTTTAGAATTTAATTAATTATGTCCTTTGTTTTTTGTTAAATTAAGTTAATAAAAGTATACAAATAAAATACTATAAAAATGTTAAAATTTTTTAAAAAATTATTTCAGATTTTACGGCACTAATGAAATATTTGGAAAAGTTTCCATTGTTTTGTCAACCACTGTATATGGCAATAATATAGCTAAGACTCTACAAAACAAATTTTGTTTACATTTTTGCCAACAAAATAACTTTTTCGTGGCCTTTTTTGAAAAAAAAAATATAGGAAACAAATTTTTTTTTCACTTTTTTTAATAACTTACAGGGATTCCTAATTTTTCACTAACAATATTTGCCAAAGTTGTATCTACGGTAAAGCTGAAAAACTCTTGCGAACATATCAATGCAATCTGATCGTGTCTAGGCACTTTCAATAGCTCATAAAGATTTTTTACTATTTTGATGCTAAAACAAAGATTTTAGGCACATAAATGTCTTCCAACAAATATGTATTTTCAATATATTTACATTTTAAATCAGTAGTACCGTGTAATTTGCAGTAAATTGATAAATCAAGCAAGACTACATGTTAAAATATATATTCTATATGCTAGCAAATTTGCCGTATGCTGAAAAGTTTATATACACTTTTTAACAAATAACATATTTGTCAGCAAACGATGGAAATTTGTTAAAAAGTAAATATATGTTGTCTAAACGATATGCTAAATTTGTGAACATACGTTTGTTGGAATTGTTAACAAATGCCCATCATATGGGATTAAGCATACGTATGTTGACAAAATTTTGTGTCTACATACGTATGGTACTGGTAGCAAATTTTTTAACATAAATATGCTGATTCAACATATCGTGTAGACTTAGCTTAATATCTATAAAAATTGTTAACCTAACATTTTCCCCAGAAATGTTTGTATTTGAATATCATGGTAACACTTTATTGTTATTAATAAAAATAATAAAATTTGGTTTCAAGCCGCAAATGGTCTTAAAAATAACAAATGCTGATATATAAAAGGTTTATTTATCAAATTAGCTGTAATTTTCTTATATTTGTGGCATTTTGGCGACATCATTCTCCTTCGCTAACATTTACAAAATGAACTTTTACTTGCATGTGTAAACGCTCAAGCAACTTGTAGACATTTCGATGTATTTTCGATGTTTTCGATAATAATACGTATTCTCCGCTTTCATCAATCTACTTGCATGTGTAAATACATGTGGTGGCATTTCGGCTGGTTTCAATGAATTCAAAAATTCACTAGGATAATTGACGGTTTGTTCTTGGCTTCTAGTAAGTCTTTCGATATGCTGTTGAGGTGTCTCTGCAGCTATCGATATAGATGCACTGCGACGCATTTGTGAAGCAGTGATTCAGGAAACAAATTTTTTTGGAATAAAACCGTTATTTTTTATTAAAAGAAGATTTCATATGGAAATTTCTTATTCATGCACCTAATATGCGAGAGTAAACAAAATTGTTTATCACAGACCGTAAATCAAATATCTGACTTTTCACTGTTACCCAAAAGGCTTTTCTGAAGATTCCGTGAAAATTTCATCAAAATCGGTCCAGCCATTTCTGATTTGATACACACATCCATTTTTATGAAATATATGACATTAGCGGTATAATGTAAAAATTGAATTTTTACACGCCCTCCGCCCACAGACCGAAAATCAAAAATCTGATTTACAGTGTTACCCGCCAGTCTATTCTGAAGATTGCCTGAAAATTTCATCAAAATCCATTTTTATATACATATATAGATATTAATATATGGAGGAAACAAATATTTTTAGGACAACAATTGTGCTGTTTCAATTATAAATAACTTTTAACAATTTTTACACGATTAGTCTCATAGTAATGGTAATGTACGCTTTTCTAAAAATCTTTTTACTATGAACATAGCATATAACTAGGGCAGAGCCCGGCAACACATGCGATTGGCCAGTTGTTGCAAGAGCGAAAAATAAGAAAAGAGAAAAAGTTATACTCTCATATTCACTACAACACAGGCATGGAAATTTTAATTTTGAAATGGTATTATTTTAATTAAAAATAATATTTTTAAATTTCTGTTAAACTTCTTTACTTATATCGATTTAAGATAGCATTTTTTATGTGTAAATAGTTTTTATGAGTAGTGAAATATTATTTAGCAAAAGTTTATAATTCTAAAAACGTACACCATATAATAAAGTAGACTCAGTAGAACAGCTGACTATTTTTTTTACTTTGGTCTGAACTGTCAATTCACTTGTGGTTGTTGTGGCGAAAAATACAACAAGCCCAAAAGCAAAAACAACAACAGGCAACTTTGACAGCTCAGACCTTAAACCAAAAACAAAATTGCTTGTGGTTTTTGTAAATGTTGTATTTGTTGTAGTACTTATTAATTTACTTTGCACGCGAGCATAGGAAATGCCTAGCTCTGTACTAGGGTATTCAATTAATCGGGTTTCTGGTTTAATCGGTTAATCGAGTAAATAATTAACCGGGGTTTATTCGGTTAATAATCGGTTAATTTAAAATTATTCGATTAACCGAATAATTTCTATTTTAATTTTAAATTGAAAATACAACAACGAATTTTGTGTACAAAAATATAAAAATGGCAAAAAAAGTATTTGAGATAATTTTTGTAAACATATCGCCTATTTGCTGCAACAACGTCATAACTCAAAATCCGTGTTTTTTGAACTGAGTAATACAAAATATGCGCCGTTCTATAATCTTTCATACAGTTTTATCAGTTTTCAAAAAAGGCAATTATTTTTTGTGCTTTTCTTGTTGTAAACACCAAAATTAAAATTAATGTTTTCTCGTATATTTGATAAGTAAAAATTTTGGTTAAATACAAATTAGAAAGATATTAACATCTACTATTTATATTTCTGAAATCGCATGATTTGTTGAAAATTTATTTAAGAAATAGTAAAATGTCTTATTAAATAGAGTTACTAAAATATGTATATATATGTAAAAAAAAAAAATTAATATTATAAAACAAAAAGGTATATACTCATAAACTTATATATAAACTTATATGTTACTCTTGCAAGTAACATAACCTCACTTAACCAAAACATGTCTAATTTCATGACATACATGCAAAATACCACACAAGAGCTTTTGAGACTCCAGAACCAAATGATACAAATACTCTTAACAGAAAAATGAGTTTTTTAAAAATTTGTTTCTGGAACGCAAATGGCTTGAACCAGCACAAAGCTGAGGTGTCACACTTTATCAACGAAAACAATATAGATGTATTGTTAATCTCGGAGACTCATTTAACAAATAAATATAATTTTCATATTCCAGGTTTTATATTTCATCCCACGAATCATCCTGATGGTAAGGCACACGGTGGTACTGGTATTTTAATTAGAAATAGGATAAAACATTATACCCTAGAAAAATTTTCCAACAACTATTTGCAAGCAACATCCATTTGCTTAGAATGTGGAGTTGGAGATTTGACTCTAAGCTCAATATATTGCCCCCCACGATTTTCTGTGATTAAGGAACATTTTGAAGAATTTTTTAATACACTAGGAGATTGTTTCCTGGCTTGTGGTGACTACAACGCTAAACATACATATTGGGGTTCCAGATTAATGAATCCCAAAGGCAGACAGATGTACAGGACTCTAGTTGATCGAAAAAATTGCTTAGATTTTATATCACCGGGTCAGCCCACTTATTGGCCTTCTGATCCTAGAAAAATACCTGATCTAATAGATTTTGCCATATCAAGGAATATAAACAGAAACTCTATTACTACAGAAATATCATATGAACTATCTTCTGATCATTCTCCCGTTATACTACACTATTACTGATTGGTTGAAATATAGAAAATACATCTGCAGCCACATCCACACTGAATGTAACATACAGTGTGAGGAAGATATCAATGATTGTATCAGAGACTTCAAGTCTCTAATCTTTTCGGCCTTGGTTCACTCTAAGTGCCAAATTCCTCCTAATCCTAAAATGTGTATTTCTAATGCAGAAATTAATAGACTCCTCCTCGAAAAGAGGAGATGTAGAAGAGATTGGCAACACAACAGATTCCCTGCTGCCAAGCATAGGCTGTCCATTGCAAGCAAGAAATTAAAAAGAGCCCTTCAGTCTGAAGAGGATCGCAGAAATCGAAACTATATTGAAAGTTTAACCAGTACTAAGCACACAAACTTCTCCCTTTGGAAGGCAGCTAAGAATATTAAGCCACCGGTAGAGGGTCAAAGTCCGATAAGAAAATCTGATGGTTCCTGGGCACGTAGTGCAAAGGATAAAGCCGTAGTTTTCGCTGAACACTTAAGTAATGTGTTCCAACCAAACCCCCATCAAATAATTTTGTATTGGGGGATTTACCTGTTCGGATAGGAACAGACTCCGAACTAATCATTGTTAGTATAGAAGATGTTCAGAGGATCATAAAGGACAATCTTAAACTAAGAAAGTCTCCAGGTTATGATTTAATTACACCTTCCATGATTGGAAACCTACCTGATGTGGCAATTATTGTGCTCACAGTATTATTCAATGCGATCTTGTCTCTAGGAGTATTTCCGAATAATTGGAAAATCTCCCAAATTATAATGATACCCAAGCCAGGAAAGGATTTGACATTGGCATCATCCTACAGACCTATTAGCTTATTGCCTTGCTTGTCTAAACTATTTGAGAGAATAATCCAAGGGAAAATTTTAACATTCTTAAATAGTCAAAACATTATCCCAGATCATCAATTCGGATTCCGTAAACATCATGGAACAATTGAGCAAGTTAACCGCCTAACTGGAGAGATACGAAAATCTTTCGAACTAAAAAGTACTGTTCGGCAATATTTCTAGATGTTGCCCAGGCTTTTGACAAGGTTTGGCATAAAGGTCTAATACACAAGATTAAATGCCTACTGCCTTCTAGTACTCACAAAATACTAGAGTCTTACCTATCGGATCGCTTGTTTAGGATAAAATGCGGCGATTATGTGACAAGCGACTATGCGATCAATGCTGGTGTACCTCAGGGAAGTGTTCTAGGACCAACCCTGTACTTATTGTACACCTCACACTTGCCCGAGTCCGAAGAATTAACAATTTCCACCTTTGCAATTCTTAGTTCTCATGTGGACTTAAATGTAGCATCTAGAAACCTTGACAATTATCTCAGGCACGTGGAGACGTGGTTAAAAAATTGGAGAATACAAGTGAACGAAATTAAAAGCAAGCACGTAACGTTTTCACTTAGGAGAGGAAGTTGTCCACCAGTGACACTAAACAATGTGAACCTCCCACAGTCTGACCACGTTACATATCTTGGCATTCATTTAGATAGACGTCTTACTTGGCGTCGGCACATAGATGCCAAGCGGCTCCACATGAAACTAAAAGCTTCTAATTTACACTCGCTAATCCACCACCAATCGAAATTAAGCCTTAACTGCAAAGTCATCCTGTATAAGACAGTCTTAAAACCAATTTGGACATACGGAATCCAATTATGGGGAACAGCAAGCAATACCAGTATAGATCTTATACAGAGGGCACAATCCAAAATTCTTAGAACCATGACGGGAGCTCCATGGTACATAAGAAACGAGAACATCCACAGAGACTTAGATGTACCCTTGGTCAAGGATGAATTCAGAAAAACTCGTGAAGCTTATTTATCAAAATATAAGCAACTCAAGACAGCTCAAGGCTGCGTAGAGCTGATTTACCACTCATCTAATTTTCCAAATATGATTCTCAATTGAGACAACAATAATTGTCTAGTTTTAAGATTTAATTACATATTATAAGGCCTAGAAATTAAAGGCAGGAATAATATTATAATAAACGTATAAAAAAAAAAAAACCGATTAACGGTTAATCGATTGAATACCCTAATATATACTCAATAAAAAAGTTATAAAATTTTCAGTTTTGTTATGGGTTTCTCACTGTTATAAAGTTCAGAATACATACGTGTATAAATATAAAAACTATTTGGTGTCGACTTTTTTTTAATTCAATGCTTTTGATGTTATATTTTTACTTACTTAAAGAATGGTAAACATAGCCTGTGAGGCGAAGCAATTTTGTTTTTTTTTGCGATATTTTCTAATCGCTCACACGTATAAAAGCGTGCGCTCGTGCCAACTCAATTAAGTGTTGTACAAGCTTGCGCAGCGAAGTTATTTTGTTTTCCTCCGTTGCATTGCTGATTTATGCATACTTGTGTCGCCTGTGGGGCGAAGTTTACCAATAAAGTTAATTTTTTGGTACATATTCGATACAGAAGAAACAAGTATCAAAAAGGACAAAAGATCATAATGCGATTTCTGTCCTCCGAATTGAAGCATATGAGCTTATGTTTCAGCGTAAAATGCAAGAAAACGTACTGCCTACAGCACAGATCACCAAACTGTTGGCAATATGACGTTAAAAAGTAAGTGGAAAAATCACAAATTTTATTTTAGTCTGTAAGTTTTTTTTTAAGTTATAAGCTTCATATTATTTTTGAATATGTTAACTGGATCTAAGGTCTATAAGATACAATACTTTATTTATTTATTTGGAACGGAGTTTTTTTGTTTTTTCTTTTAAATATCTTTTTATATCAGCGATTAAAATATGTGGTCTACAAATATGGCTTTAATATGTTTAAGATATTTAAAAAATATAGTTTTTGTTTATTTTTGTTTTTGATTTAATAATATTTTTATTTTTTTTAATGAAATGTGCGTTTTTTATAAAAGTGGCCTCACAGGCGAAGTTTACCATTAAATAGCTAAAAAATATGTTTACCATTCTAGGGTTAAATATATTAACGAAATAAATAGTTTTTATTTCTGAATTTGATGTTTTTGACGTTTAACTAAAATCCCGAAGTCCCGAAAAACCCCGGGATTTACATTTGCAAAATCCCGAACCCCGGGATTTGTAAAACGCAGTCCCATTTGGCATCCCTAGTATAAACCAATTTAAGGGCAGGCTGCTTTAAACCATAACGTATATTCCTTATAAATTAATAATAATAATAAAGTGATAAACTTATACACTAGTATACATATAAATATGAAATATAGGCAATATAAAATTATAAAATAATTTACTTAAAGAAATTAACTAAAAACTTACAATTTCAATTAACTGTGCTCCAATTGATTGGTACGAATGTTTTGTAATTTCGATTCCATTGTTTATTTCATGTTCTTGAAAATTATTGGGTAATTTAGTAACATCAACGAAGAACATTAGTTTTGACTTTGTTATTATCAAATATGCAAAAAATACAGGATTGTAACTTATATCAGAACCTCGTAAATTCAGAAACCCTAAAAAGAAAAATATTTTATTAAACTTGTTATATTATTGATGCAATCTTTAAGTCAAATGGATAATTTATACCCTTACCAAAAAGTATTGAAATTTTGTAAAATCACTAGTGTATAGAACTAGGAAAATTTATATAAATTGTCTATTTATTATTCGATAGTAGCATTCAAAATCTTTTTAGACAAATATACATATTTATTTAAGAATATAACATTTACTTAAAACATCTAAAAGCTGTTTTTATAAACAAAATTATGTATTAATTTGCCATCCTTTAAGTGATCTTCAAATTTTTCTTAAAACCGTATATACTAGAAAACAAAATCCATGTAATAAAAATAGTTTTATAATTTTCCAAACAATGAAATATTTGTCTAAAGTGCATACGTATTGTTACGAAATTGTACTTGAATTCAAATATAACGATTTTAAGAGCTGATTTAAAAGTAGCATAATGCTTTCAAATAACAGTGCTGTAATAGTAAACTGTAACATATCTGTGGGCATTATTAAATAAAAGCTTTCAGTTGACCATTGATCGTAAGTTGGCAACGCTGTTTGCTGCGACCGTATATTCGAATTCGAATATTCAGTTAAAGAACATTGTAGAAATAGAGCTTTCTAGATGGTAATGCAGTGTTATAAATAGTGGCAGAGGTTGCAGTCGTTAGTGAGTTTATCAGAGACGCTTTTCGAATAAACATCAACTGAGTGCCTTAAAGTGTGTTGTGTTTTTCAAGTGAATTCGTGTACATTATAAATTGTGTCTGTATTTCTGCGAATTTATAAACGTGTATAAAAAACATTGAGTGACTATTTAATTCTGTTGTTGTTGTACATTTGAATAAATAAAGAGTTGTTACCATTTTCAAACTACTAAACGACTTTTATTTGCAATCAAAAGTATCCGATTTATTTAAAAGAAATAAACTAACGTTTTGAAAAGGTTAAAACGTAACAGTATAAATGTGTTTCAGTGATTAAGGTAGTGGTTAACCCCTAAAATTGGGAAACACACATTTCTGAAAAGGTCATAATTTTTGATTTTTTAATTTAATTTGTTTTATATTAAGTTTTTAAAAAGCTACGTTCAAAGATTTTAAGTATTCCTATAACTACTACTTCAAAAAATTTTCTATAACGGTAGCAGTAGAATTTGTTTTTATTTTTTTGGATTATTTACAGTTTTTTTTTTATTTCATCATAACCAAGCCTATTATAGGCCATAATCGGTCACAAATTTCTACTTAAAAATATATAAACAATAGAGTGTCCCTTAGAATTAAATTTTTGGAAATGTTGAGACGGTACCCCCTGAAAACTTGTGTAATGACATAAAATACCACCAAAAAAATGTTTAGCTTGTTCTAAGAAGGGCAACCCGTGCCGACTTAGCGATTTAGTTTTGAGGTGCATTTACAAGGGGAAAAAATGAATTTTTTTCAGTTTTTGTAAAAATTTTGCCATTAAATAATTACTTTTGCAATTTAATTTAAAAGAATCGAAATGTGTACGTAATTGTCGTTCTAATAAGATATAAAAGACAAAAATTGGTTAAAAAATGTTAAAGTTATTAAAAAATCGCCAGGCCATTAACGTGTCTCAGACCACTAGAACATGAAATGTAGGAACAAAATTAACATATTTTGAGAAATATTAAAATAAAAGTTTATTTTTACTTAGAATATATTCATATTTACTTGTATATGAGTTTTTGTCTTCGTAGGATACAGCTAACCTATTCCCAGGTATGACCAAAAAAAATTATTTTTTTTAACGGCAGTTTCAAAATTCCATTTTCAATTTTTTAAAAATTTTGTTAAACAAATTTCAGAATTTTTTGATCATCACATGGGGATTTATTAACAACATAATAGGGAATAAAAATATGAAAAAAATATGACAATACCTCCTATAGTTTTTCCGTACCAGCGAGTTAAATTTGGAGATTTTCGAGAAAAACTAATATTTTGGCCATATTTTGGAGAATGAGCCGAATTTCCTTACTGTTATGATTTTAAAGTAAAAGCTATTCAGAATAGTATAGTCCAGGTAATTTAAAATATAGTCTGAAAGATTTACTAAAATCGGAAAACTTAAATCGTGAAGGTCAAAGTTAAAATTTTTCAATATTTCAAATTTCTCATGGAAAGATAGCGAAATGTTATATATTTTTGGGCCGATATTGATGAAACTTAAGAAAAATGTAACACAAAGTCCAGTATTTACAAAAACAACAGACAAATTTAAATTAACCCATAATAGCACTTGGGATTAAAATGACCCCAAACTTCTAAAACCATTAAAATGGTTTTAGGAAACAAACTTTAAAATATTGTGTTGTGTATTAGAAAATAGTATTACGAAGCCGTTTTGAAAAATGTTCACAATTTTCTTCAATTTTGACCACACATTTTTCAAACTGCAATATATTGTATTTAATATTTTATTGAGGATTTTTGAATAATAAAATTGATTTTAACCCTTTAGTGTACTTTTGATTTAATAGATTTAAAAAATAACTTGAATGATTTAATTTATTTAACTCTGAAAAACATTAAAGTTATCACCATTCATATTGAATGTGTTTTTCGTGACTTTAAAAGTTGAGTGTCTTTTTAACCCCAAGTGCTATTAAGGGTTAATTTTAATTTTTGTGCTATTATTATAAATAATAGACATCATGTTATATTTTTCTTAAGTTTCATCAAAATCGGCCCAAAAATATATAACATTTCGCTATTTTTCCATGAGAAATTCCAAATATTGAAAAATTTGACCTTTGACCTTCTCGATTTAAGGGTTAACGTTTTCCGATTTTAGTAAAACTTTCAGATTATATGTAAAGTTACCGGGAATATAATATTCTGAATAGCTTCTGCTTAAAAATCATAACAGTAAAGAAATTCGGCTCATTCGCCAAAATATGGCCAAAAAAATAGTTTTTCTCGAAAATCTCAAAATTTAAATCGCAGGTACGGATTCCCTATTACATTGTCAATAAATCCCCATGTGATGATCAAAAAATTCTGAAATTTGTTTAACAACATTTTTAAAAATTTGAAAATGTAGTTTTGAAACTGCCGTTAAAAAAAAATAATTTTTTTTGGTCATACCTGGGAATAGGTTAGCGGTATCCTACGAAGACAAAAACTGAAAAAAATGCATTTTTTCCCCTTGTAAATGCACCTCAAAACTAAATCGCTAAGTCGGCACGGGTTGCCATTCTTAGAACAAGCTAAAATTTTTTTTGGTGGTATTTTATGTCATTACACAAGTTTTCAGGGGGTACCGTCTCAACATTTCCAAAAATTTAATTCTAAGGGACGCTCTAATAAACAACAATAAAAATTTGTTTTCTTATTATAAAATTAAAACAAGTTTTTAATTCATAATTTACAATCGAACCGATTAGCGTTGCCATTTTATTGATGTATAAAATATGAGATAAAAATAATTGAAAGAAAATTAGAAAAAAGAATAGAGTAGTGTTCCTTAATAAAACGATTTTTTCATGTTTTGATTATTTAATATTATAGTAATACTAGCTTTTAACCCGCTACTTCGTTAGCGAAGCAAATCAAAAAGTTTAATGCAATTAAGCAAATTCAAGTTTAATTTTTTAAATTACAGATTTGAAAATTACAAATTCGCAAAACTGTATATGGTATATGTTACAAGACTAATCAATTTTGAAAATTTAGAAATATAGCCATTCCTTTTGAACTTCCATTAGTGGACATATTTAAAAAAAATTACGTTTTCAGGTTTACTGGTTTAGGAAAAGTAAGCTCTTTTTATAATTCAAGTTTTATCAAAGAAAAAGTACAAATATGACATTTTTGTAAATTCCAACTTCTTTCAGATATATTTCATGTTTTAAGGTTGATTAATAAAGAAAAAACAAAGATTACCTCAAGTAGATTCCTAATTAACGTCTGTAATATAGATGAGTACTTTAATTCTCATAGGTTTATTAATGCAATAAATCAGTCTCAGATAAAAACAAGTAAGAGAGCTATATTCGGCTGTGCCGAATCTTAAATACCCTTCACCAAATTATACTTTAAAATAAAAATTTTAAATATTTTTAGGTAAACACAAATTCAATTTTATTTTTCCAATTTTTTGGAATTTTTTTTTCGAAATTGTTTTTTAATTTTTTTTTTTTTAAATTTAGTGAAAAAAAAAATTTGGGTTAAAAAATATTTTTTCGATTTTTGACCCATTGTAGGTCCAACTTACTATGGTCTTATATAAATCGTTGCAAAGGTCTTTGAAATATCTATCATTAGATATCCATAATACAGATATAGGTCAAAATCTTGTGTAGAACAACATTTTCTAAAGAAAATCTTGTGTAGAACAACATTTTCTATAGAAAATCTTGTGTAGAACAACATTTTCTATAGAAAATCTTGTGTAGAACAATATTTTCTATAGAAAATCTTGTGTAGAACAATATTTTCTATAGAAAATCTTGTGTAGAACAATATTTTCTATAGAAAATCTTGTGTAGAACAATATTTTCTATAGAAAATCTTGTGTAGAACAATATTTTCTATAGAAAATCTTGTGTAGAACAATATTTTCTATAGAAAATCTTGTGTAGAACAATATTTTCTATAGAAAATCTTGTGTAGAACAATATTTTCTATAGAAAATCTTGTGTAGAACAATATTTTCTATAGAAAATCTTGTGTAGAACAATATTTTCTATAGAAAATCTTGTGTAGAACAATATTTTCTATAGAAAATCTTGTGTAGAACAATATTTTCTATAGAAAATCTTGTGTAGAACAATATTTTCTATAGAAAATCTTGTGTAGAACAATATTTTCTATAGAAAATCTTGTGTAGAACAATATTTTCTATAGAAAATCTTGTGTAGAACAATATTTTCTATAGAAAATCTTGTGTAGAACAATATTTTCTATAGAAAATCTTGTGTAGAACAATATTTTCTATAGAAAATCTTGTGTAGAACAATATTTTCTATAGAAAATCTTGTGTAGAACAATATTTTCTATAGAAAATATTTTCTGTAGAAAATCTTGAGTATAACAATACTTTCTGTAGAAAATCTTGAGTATAACAATATTTTCTATAGAAAATCTTGTGTATGACGATATTTTCTATAGAAAATTTTGTGTAGAACAATATTTTCTATAGAAAATCTTGTGTAGAACAATATTTTCTATAGAAAATCTTGTGTAGAACAATATTTTCTATAGAAAATCTTGTGTAGAACAATATTTTCTATAGAAAATCTTCTGTAGAACAATATTTTCTATAGAAAATCTTGTGTAGAACAATATTTTCTATAGAAAATCTTGTGTAGAACAATATTTTCTATAGAAAATCTTGTGTAGAACAATATTTTCTATAGAAAATCTTGTGTAGAACAATATTTTCTATAGAAAATCTTGTGTAGAACAATATTTTCTATAGAAAATATTTTCTGTAGAAAATCTTGAGTATAACAATACTTTCTGTAGAAAATCTTGAGTATAACAATATTTTCTATAGAAAATCTTGTGTAGAACAATATTTTCTATAGAAAATCTTGTGTAGAACAATATTTTCTATAGAAAATCTTGTGTAGAACAATATTTTCTATAGAAAATCTTGTGTAGAACAATATTTTCTATAGAAAATCTTGTGTAGAACAATATTTTCTATAGAAAATCTTGTGTAGAACAATATTTTCTATAGAAAATCTTGTGTAGAACAATATTTTCTATAGAAAATCTTGTGTAGAACAATATTTTCTATAGAAAATCTTGTGTAGAACAATATTTTCTATAGAAAATCTTGTGTAGAACAATATTTTCTATAGAAAATATTTTCTGTAGAAAATCTTGAGTATAACAATATTTGCTACAGAAAATCTTGAGTATAACAATATTTTCTATAGAAAATCTTGTGTATGACGATTTTTCCTATAGAAAATCTTGTGTAGGACAACATTTTCTATAGAAAATCTTGTGTAGAACAATATTTTCTATAGAAAATCTTGTGTAGAATAATATTTTCTATAGAAAATCTTGTGTAGAACAATATTTTCTATAGAAAATCTTGTGTAGAACAATATTTTCTATAGAAAATCTTGTGTAGAAAAATATTTTCTATAGAAAATCTTGTGTAGAACAATATTTTCTATAGAAAATCTTGTGTAGAACAATATTTTCTATAGAAAATCTTGTGTAGAACAATATTTTCTATAGAAAATCTTGTTTAGAACAATATTTTCTATAGAAAATATTTTCTGTAGAAAATCTTGAGTATAACAATATTTTCTGTAGAAAATCTTGAGTATAACAATATTTTCTGTAGAAAATCTTGAGTATAACAATATTTTCTATAGAAAATCTTGTGTATGACGATATTTTCTATAGAAAATCTTGTGTAGAACAATATTTTCTATAGAAAATATTTTCTGTAGAAAATCTTGAGTATAACAATATTTGCTATAGAAAATCTTGAGTATAACAATATTTGCTATAGAAAATCTTGAGTATAACAATATTATCTATAGAAAATCTTGTGTGTGACGATTTTTTCTATAGAAAATCTTGTGTAGGACAATTTTTTCTATAGAAAATCTTGTGTAGGCCAATATTTTCTATAGAAAATCTTGTGTAGAACAATATTTTCTATAGAAAATCTTGTGTAGAACAATATTTTCTATAGAAAATCTTGTGTAGAATAATATTTTCTATAGAAAATCTTGTGTAGAACAATATTTTCTATAGAAAATCTTGTGTAGAACAATATTTTCTATAGAAAATCTTGTGTAGAAAAATATTTTCTATAGAAAATCTTGTGTAGAACAATATTTTCTATAGAAAATCTTGTGGAGAACAATATTTTCTATAGAAAATCTTGTTTAGAACAATATTTTCTATAGAAAATATTTTCTGTAGAAAATCTTGAGTATAACAATATTTTCTGTAGAAAATCTTGAGTATAACAATATTTTCTATAGAAAATCTTGTGTATGACGATATTTTCTATAGAAAATCTTGTGTAGAACAATATTTTCTATAGAAAATCTTGTGTAGAACAATATTTTCTATAGAAAATCTTGTGTAGAACAATATTTTCTATAGAAAATCTTGTGTAGAACAATATTTTCTATAGAAAATCTTGTGTAGAACAATATTTTTTATAGAAAATCTTGTGTAGAACAATATTTTCTATAGAAAATCTTGTGTAGAACAATATTTTCTATAGAAAATATTTTCTGTAGAAAATCTTGAGTATAACAATATTTGCTATAGAAAATCTTGAGTATAACAATATTTTCTATAGAAAATCTTGTGTATGACGATTTTTCCTATAGAAAATCTTGTGTAGGACAACATTTTCTATAGAAAATCTTGTGTAGAACAATATTTTCTATAGAAAATCTTGTGTAGAATAATATTTTCTATAGAAAATCTTGTGTAGAACAATATTTTCTATAGAAAATCTTGTGTAGAACAATATTTTCTATAGAAAATCTTGTGTAGAAAAATATTTTCTATAGAAAATCTTGTGTAGAACAATATTTTCTATAGAAAATCTTGTGGAGAACAATATTTTCTATAGAAAATCTTGTGGAGAACAATATTTTCTATAGAAAATCTTGTTTAGAACAATATTTTCTATAGAAAATATTTTTTGTAGAAAATCTTGAGTATAACAATATTTTCTGTAGAAAATCTTGAGTATAACAATATTTTCTATAGAAAATCTTGTGTATGACGATATTTTCTATAGAAAATCTTGTGTAGAACAATATTTTCTATAGAAAATCTTGTGTAGAACAATATTTTCTATAGAAAATCTTGTGTAGAACAATATTTTTTATAGAAAATCTTGTGTAGAACAATATTTTCTATAGAAAATCTTGTGTAGAACAATATTTTCTATAGAAAATATTTTCTGTAGAAAATCTTGAGTATAACAATATTTGCTATAGAAAATCTTGAGTATAACAATATTTGCTGTAGAAAATCTTAAGTATAACTATATTTTCTGTTGAAAATCTTGAGTGTAACATTTTTCTATAGAAAATAAAATAATTTTCTATAGAAAATCTTGTCTATAACTATATTTTTTGGACATGTTGTGTATAACAGTATTTTCTATAGAAAATCGTATGAAAAACAGCATTTTCTTTAAAAATCTTGTCTATTATAACAGCATTTTCTATAGAAAATCTCGTATTCAACAGCACTTTCTATAGACAATTTTGTGATAACAGACGACTGTTTACAACATAAAGCTACAGTAATATTAAAATTTTAAGTACTCTGGTGATGAAGAAAGTAATTTTTTAATACTATTTTAATACGGAACAAAAATATAATTTTCCATCGCTGTATATAAGATTTAAAGAAAAGAAAATCTTAAAATAGGAGAACACATATGGAACCGTAACAGCAAATCCAATATAGAATCGTTTACATAATCTGTTGAAATTTCATAAAATTTTATAGAAATTGCAAACGGAATGACAAACTTACATATACATATGTATATAGATATCAATAAGTTGAACCGATGATTTCACTAAATGGGGAGATTGATTTGAATATATTGAAAGTGTCTCCAGCACTAAATTCACATAAATTATCTTAGTTTGATTACATATATGTACGAATTGGGTTTTGTAATTTTAGTATGTACTTAGAAATAAAAAGTTTTCTTCAAAAAATATATAGCAACACTGGTTCTGTGTACGCGTGAGAGAGTTGCTCTTTTGTGAACACATTATAAAAAGCTCTCTCTCAAGGCGAAGTTATATACCAGGGGGTGTTGATTTGGATGTTTGAGCTGTCAATTATCCTGTGATTGTTGCGGCGAATGCTACAACAAACGTAAAAGTAACAAAAACAACAGGCAAACTTTGACAGCTTAAACCACATAAACAAAAACAAATTGCAAGTGGTTTTTGTAAATGTTGTACTTGTTGTAGAATCGACACCACCTGGTATATAAATTCGGATTTTTTTTTTTGGTTTTTAATAAAAATAGTAGATGGCAAAGCAAAACGCAAAAAGACAGGGTATCCCACACAAAGGAAAAAAAAACACGGGAAAACGTTGGGCATTGAAAAATGCCTACTTCCTCTAGTATAACGCTGTTAGTGACTAACGTTTGATTATTCCTAAAACTTAAAAACGATCTCGTATGTTAGCTTCCTTAATGAAACTAATTAACTGAGAGTATATACCGATGTCATGAGAATTTAATAAGTCAAAAAGATTAGTGAATTTACGAAATAATTGGTGTTTAATTCTAATATCATTGAATTCAGAACAGTGAAAGATAAGATGCTCAGAATTGTCGATCATGTTACAAAAATCACAAACATCAGACGATCTCTTACGTATCATGTGAAGGCCACTATAACAGTGGCCACATAAGAGCCTATTAATAATCTTGATGTCAATTGGATCCCAAACAACACCCCTGTGCCAAGGTCTTACAGGTATTTAATTGAAAAGAGAGAAGAATCGTCCAGACACTTGAGATCTGGTCCTGTAAAAATCTAGCCACTCTTGATTAAGAGAATTCCTTATCCTCACAAGAGCATCCCCATACGGAAGTCTTACCTCTAAGGGAGCGCCAAGAGAAACGGCCTGTTTGGCCAGGTAATCTACCCTCTCATTGAACCAAACTCCAATATGGGCAGGAACCCATACTATATGTACCTCAAGGATATGAGAATCAACTATAGAATTAATAATATCCGATACTATAAAGTTCCTCGAACTAGCACGTCCCAACAAAATACACGCATTTCTACTATCAGTGTAAATAACAAAACGCGAGTTATTATCCTCAATGGCTATATCAACAGCCCTTTTAATGGCAATTAATTCTACAGACAATGATGAAAGTCTCTCACGTGAACTGTACAAAAAGAAACGTCCAGTGAGAAGATTAAAAACAGCACATCCAATGCCATTGTTCATAATCGAGGAGTCAGTAGCAAACAAAGTAAAATTCCTCATTTTATAGAAATCAACCGACGAACGATAGTGAGCTCCAAGGACCTCATTCGACATACCTCTGTTCCTGTTAAAGGATGACTCAATAATAATCCTAATCTTGTTACTAGTGCCACATTCACCAAGTGACGGAATCGAGTCAAAAATATCCTTGTATTTCCCGTAGACAAAAGAGTAACTGTTCTTTAGATATGAGGGTGCCGCTCTAATCAAATCCATAAGAGAAGGGTTATAACACGCAACCTTTAAAAGCTCCTTGGACGCAAGATAGACCGATCTAAGATGAGATGGCAGTTCGTTGGCCAATACATAAATGGCCTGTATCGGCGTGGAGGGACACAGTCCTAGACAACGTCTTAGACTTGAGTTCTGGAAGGTCTGAATCTTCCTGTCAACATAACTAGGGGCGTGGGCAGAAGTAGATCTCGCATACTCAATCTTACTCCTTATAAAAGCACGATAAAATCTCAACCCAATCTGAGGCCTTAGACCTCCTCTGATGCCCGATAACTTCTTGAGAAGATTGGTAGCTGAAGAGGATTCCCTCAAAACACGATCATAATGATCATTAACAGTCAAAGTATTTCTTATGGTCAGACCAAGAATCTTAAGCGAATTCACCTGGGTAATAGAACAACCATCCACAGTGAGTCCCATATCAAAATTAGCCCGTCTGCCAAAAAACATACATTTGGTCTTTGATGAATTAATACGCAAATTAAGGGAGGAACAGATCGATCGAAATTGACCAACTTTAGAATCAAGGTTAGATACCGCCTGGTCAAAAAATGAATCAAAGGAGAGAATCAGAAAATCATCCGCATACTGAAAAACCAGGGTCCTATCATCCTCAAGAGAGTGAATACCAGCAGTGTATAGGTTTAAAAGTATCGGACAGAGGCAACTTCCCTGAGGAAGTCCATTAAAAACACTGGCGGACATATTACCCATACACAGCTCCCTTTCAGAGAGAAAACATGATATGCAATCAATCAAATCCAACGAAATAGCCTGACTGAGTAGAATGTTTCTTAGTATGGAAACATTCACACAGTCGTAGGCATTGCTGATATCGATAGATGCCAACACAACTCTCAAACCCGTTGACTTGAGATATGGCACCCTGAAAAGAAACTCATTCAAACATGTTGTCGTCGACATTTTCCCTCTGTAAGCAAAAGAACGAGCGGGTAAGACCACCATTCCACCAAGCCTTGGGCACAAATTTACCGGACTTGAATGTTGCATTAGAAATTTCATTCCTAAGGGCGTTCATAATACAATCCATATCTGGTTCCAGTTCTATTGTCGACAGATTCTGCAAGAGTCTGCGTTTAGAAAGAAATTTGGTCGGTGAAACCGCAACAGCGCCAATCTCAATAATAATAGGAAAAGTATGGGAACCGCCAGACCACATGGGACAAGTTCGCCATTGGACTGACATAGAAGATAGCCTAGCAAAGGTCAAATCTAAAACAGTCAAACATACAAAATCTGATCGACTGAAAATATCTCTAAAACAACATCCTCGGGAAGAGTCCAGCCTGTCACCCCATTATAACATTGCGCATGCCCTCAAGAAAAGACAATAAACGCGACAATTCAGCTACAGAAATACCAGTGGATAGACTGGGTGGAAAATAGATCGATACAAAAGTAAAGTTTTGGTCCAAATTAAGGGTTTTTACAATAATCACATCCAGATTGGTTGAAAAACCTATCCTTCTGGCATCCGATTTCCTGACGCATATGGCACAACCGCCATAATTATCAGGACGAGTTTTGGAAAAAATATTGTAATTCAAAAGTTTACAGTTGGGATCTGAATCGTCAACTTTAAAAATCTCAGAAAATAAACAAACATCAACGTTATAATTGTTGATGTAAAACTCAATGGAAGACTTGTTTGATCTTAAACTCTGGACATTGTGCTGTAAAATCTTCATTATTAATTAGAAGGAGAAGACGATGGATCACCAGATGTAAGTAATTCAGAAAGAGCATTAGATATTTTATTGTTGAAATCATTAAGTACACGAAGGAGGGAACCACTGCCCTCCTTGGTAAAGAAATCCTTAACAAAAGACGAGAATTCGGCAAAGATTTTCTCAAAATCCGAAACCTTAGCTTTATTCTCCCTGTAAATCACCGGCATAGAAGGGTCTGTATCAACAGGTTGAAGAGGTACATAATTAGGTACAGGCCTAGGGGGTGGAGGCTTCGCATACACAACACGATTATACCTCCGTCTGGTAAGAATCCTATTAACTTCCTGATCACTATCCTTCACAGGGGTAGACTTAGCCACCGGTAGGGATGGGAAATTCCCATCATATTCATTAAATATATCAAACCGATTAGTCGAATATGATTTTATCACCTCAGTTCTAGAGAGGCGTTTAATGGTCATAATTTTCAAAATATCATCCTCCTCGCGCCATTTGGGACACAATTTCCTATCTCTGCTGGAATGAGATAGACCTCCACACAAAAGACACTTCTTAATGCAATTTCCATCACAAATCTCATTAGAACAATTCAAACATCTTTTCTTGGAGCGACAACATTTAGATGTGTGACCAAGGCGACATTGTCTGAGTGGGGGATAGTAAATATTAACTTTTATATGTGAAAAATCTAAAATAATGTGCTCCGGAATGTTGCCTGAGCGAAAACCAATCTTCACAGAGTACGTTGGCGTTTCCTTACCACTGTCCTTATCCTTCTTAACAAACCTCTTAGCAGACACGATATCAACGTCAGAAGTTGCAGACTCACAAATATAATCTTCCGACAACTCCAAAGGAATACCATGAATCACCCCATAAGAATAAACAAAGGTATCTGGAATAAAAGCCTTCAAACCAATCTGACTCAAATCCTTACCAACAAATTCATTAGCAGCAGAATCAGACTTAATGCGGTACAAAGTTCTACCTACAGGAGTGATAAGACGAATGCCATTAACTCTTACCTTTCTAATCTTCTGATATAGAAAAAGAGAATTACGAATCTTCTCATTGCCAGGGTCAGCATTAGAGGAATCAACCAAAACTAAGAAATCACCCTCATGATCCCCTGGGTAAAAATTTTGTCTAGAATTTATAGTGTGACCCTGAAATACCCCAGATTGTCCATTGGGTACAACCTCAACTTCATTACATACCTCCGGAACTACATCCATTCCAGCGCATCTTGAAGCCGCCATTTTAGATCTCAAATTACTCAAAAACTGAGGTACAGTGTCATCTAAATCCGTCAGGGAAGAACTGAGATCAGATGGAATTGACGAATTTAATGAGGTTACCTTGTTGTTCTTGGCCAAAGGTGCCGAGACATCAGGATTAGAATTTGTCCTCTTCACATTACCACTCGACTTTCTAAAATCAGTAATCAAATTCGATTGAAAGAAATTTTCGAAATCCGGCTGTGATGATGTGTGAGATTTTTTTAACACGCAACTAAGATATTAATAATCACGTAAAAATTAGAAAAAAAAAACACCAATTCAAATCGAAATTACAGATCTTTATTATTTTGTAGGAAAATTCCACAGTAAAAAGTAACTGTAAACACTAACACGCTTTTTTTTATTTTTTTTTTTTAATTCTCTTAAAAGTCAACCGTACGCCACAAGCGAATAGAGAGAAGTGATAAATTCGCATTGCTGAAGATTGACAAAAAAAAAACACATACATACATACAAATAAAGATTTGTTTGTTATTATACATATATTTGCATGACGTCATTGTTTTTTTTTTTTTTTTTACGTTTATTTGACAACAAAATAGATTATAAACTTATACTTAAAATAAACAAAAAAAGTAAATAACATTAATCTTATTATACAAAGTCCCATAATCGAGCTCTCTAGTATATAAAGTGTTTAATTTTTTTTATTTTTTGGATAAAAATATTATTTTTTATACAATATGTATATTTGTTTATATATGATTTAATGTAAAGAAAAAAATCAAAAAAAAACCTTACATGTTAATTAGAAAAAAAAGAAAAGAAAGAATTGTCAAGTACTAAAAGAAGCGAAGGTGGAAACTAATTAGAAAGCCACCAAAATTTATTGTTCTTTAGGTTTGGAAACATATTCCTATCACCTAAATAAACAGTTTTGTCGAATCTACTATTCTTGTTTGTTATATTATTGCTTTTTATTGCTTTATTGTTGGCTTGTCTATACAAGTGGTAAAGTATAGGAATGCCAAGTTGGTTTTGTATATATCCATTACTATCGAGGTAAACAAATGCCTCGGGTGGTATGTATCCATTTTGCATGGTTCTATATATATATTCACTGTTAGCATAATAAGGAGCCATGATCAAATTATTTTCAAAACAATTAATGCTTTTGTTTGTTTATATGGTTTCTTATCAAATGTATTATAAAGTTATCAATCCTACTAGATTTGGCTAAGCTATAAAGTTTCTTGTTCGATATATATTTTAAATAGTTACTGTGAGCAGATCTAAAAGTTGATGTACATGACCTCAAACATTTCCTTCAAAAACTCTGAGTTTCTCCATGTATGATGGTGATATGTTATACCATATCTGACATCCATATGTTAAGATAGGACGGACAAGAGATTGATATAAAGTAATTTTTACGCTAGAGTGTATATATTTAGAGTAAAAAAGTTTTGTATACATCTTGAAAGCTATTCTTGCTTTAATCAATTGTAAATTGATGTGGTTGTTGTAATAAAGAAATTTGTCCAAATGAATACCTAAATATTTGACTACTTGCTTGTTTGGAATACTGGTATTGTCATTTGATTTAATGCCAAATGACTTCCAATTCCTTCTGACATTGTAATTGCATTTTCCCACTGGGGGTCTAAAAAGAATGGTCTCACATTTACTGTTATTTATTTTCATTTGCCAGTCATTCGCATACTTTTGCACAATATTGAAATATTTTTGTAGATTAGTATTAATTTTTTCAATCGTATCATCCGAGTGATAAATAATTATGTCATCAGCAAAGCCAACAATATTATGTATTTTATTTAAAAGGTCATGAATGAACAGGTTGAAAAAAATAGGTGAGTTTACTGTGCCTTGTTGCAATCCATTGACAATGTTAAATCTTTTTGTACTTATATTGTTGTTATTACAAACTACAAAAGTTTTATTATTTAACATATTGTGTATGAGTATAATCAAATGAAATGGGAATTTGTATTCTAATAGTTTATATATTAAAGCTGGTATCCAGATACTATCGAAAATCTATTAGACACGCACCCGTACATAAAGATTTGTTTAAATTCCAAAAAATGTTCGATACAACTACATGAATAGTCGAATGTTTATATTTGAATCCAAATTGATTATCATTTATTAACCCTAGTTTTTTGCACAGCCTTATTAAATTGTTATTAATGCAAACTTCAAAAACTTTACTTATGTTTGGAAGTAAGCTTATTGCGCGTAAGTTTTTAGGTTTACTAATATCTCCATCTTTTTTTGGTAAAACTATTACTTTTGCTGTTTTCCAAGTGTGGGGAAAATATGAGTTATTTAACATATTGTTGAAAAGCGTGCAATATTCAAAAGCCAATGCCTCTGGAATATTTTTTAGTATAATATTAGGAATGTTGTCTAGACCAGAAGATAGTTTACTCCGCAGACTTTTAAGAATGTACATAATAGTGTCTTTTGTTATTAAAAAGTCTTCAGCAAGAGAGTCATTTAATTCATTGGCTTTTCTATCTGAATTGAATATTGTAAATGTGGTTCTATTAGTTTCATACTCAGATTTTCTTTCCAAAAATCTAGAGAAACAATTTTCTACTTCAATATGCACTCTATTATTGGGATCAATTTCTTTAAAAGAGTGAAGTCTTTCGAGAAACGACCCGATTACATTAATTATTTGGTCCTGGTCTCTAATAACAAAGTTATTGGTATTACATTCTTTTTCCAATTCTGCGATATTAATTTCGGCATTTCTCAGTACAATTTCATCCTCTTGAGCTATTTTCAGCATTTCAACATTCAAGGGTTTCGACGGTCTGAATAGTTTTTTGACTTCACTGAACATATTAGAAGAATTATTTAGATTAATGTTTTCTAATTTTTTCTTGAAATGGTTGTTAACGGATATAACAAAATTGTCATTTATAAGCTTCCTAATAAGTTTTAGTTTATTTTTTAGAAAATTAAGTTCAGATTGTGTAATGATGTATTCTAATCTATTATGTCTCTTTATGGATGTTAATATTTTACTTTTTTCGGTTTGCAATTTTTTAATAGTAGAATTACAAAACTTTACTGTTGAGTTATGTACTACATGTTTTGGAACAGATTTGTCAATTGAATCAATAATAACATTGTTAAGTTTTAGGAGAAAAAAATCTATTTCAGAATTAGTTAAGTTTCTGTTGTTTGGAATGGTTTCATTTTCATTTAGTTTGTTTAAGATTATATTTTTAAATTTTTTCCAATTTGTTTTTTTATAATTGTACTTTGCCACTGGATTATCTTTAAAAAACGTTAAAGGATGTTCGGATTCTTCGTTCCGAATTGAAATTTCTATTGCGTTATGATCGCTGTCATAGTCTCGAGATCTTAAACAATTTAATGTGTCATTTTCCTTATGAATATATATACGTGAATCAACTAAACATAAGTCTAAATAAGAACCGCATCTGGGGTAGGAAGGTTTTATGGAAGCATATAAACTGGCTCTAAATCTAAATTCATTGTTTATTAGCCATTCATTCAGCATGTTACCCTTTGTATTGTTCGTTGGATTACCCCAATCTATATGTTTACAGTTTAAATCTCCAGCAAGAAGGTAAAAATGATTATGACTTTGCAAGTTTAGAGATTCAAAAAGTTTAAGTAACTCTGATTTGAAAAAACTACAATTGTTACCGGCTGGGTAATAAGCTGATATTACAAACAAAAATTTATTCGACAACAAAGGTATTTTAATAATACATGTTTCCAAAAATTTAAAGGAGGCAATTGTTTTATTAGTATATTTATTGAACTTCATACCATTTCTGATTAAAATGGCTGTTCCACCGCCTCTTTTAGCGTCAATTCTATCTTTACGTATTAAATTATAATCTTTAAAAGTTATCTTATGTCTAGAATTTAATTTTGTTTCATTAAGTAGAACTATGTCTGGATTATATTTAACTAAAAAATTAGTCAGCTCAAGTCTTCTACTTAATTTTATTAATGAGTTAACGTTTATTTCAATGATGTTAAGATTTTTTACAAATGTTTTCATCCATTATAAATACTTAGTTTTCTAACATTGAAAAAATGGTATCTATTCTAGATGCCTGAATTTGGAGTTGTTTTTGTAAATTAATGATTTGGTTTGAAAGGTTTTGCATAGATGTGTTAAATTCTTCTAGAGCCTGTAGAATAGGGTTTTTTGTATACTATTTCCGTTGCCTTTTAATATATCAGCAAAGCTTATATTTGCATTTGTCGGTAACGTATTTTATTTTGTTTGACTCAAACAATTTTTCCTTTCACGTAATTTATTTAGCAATAATTTATATTTTTCACAACCTTTGTAAGAGGCTGGGTGACCATACTTATTGCAGAGTACGCAGAAAAGTTTTTCCCTTTCATTTACAGGTACTTCACTAAGGGCACATTTACCATATTCATGCATTTCATTGCATTTAACGCACCTTGGTGGTAAGAAGCAATTCGATGCGCTATGGAAGAAATTTTGGCAGTTTCTACACTGGGTAATTTCGGGCTTCCTTAGGGGTTCCCACCGCACACAACGATATAGCAGCCCCTTGATTAATTTTAATTCTTGTACTTTACTTTCATTCGTTGTTTGCACAAGAAAGATGGGTAGTTTAATTTTTTGTTTTGTTAATTGGGTAACTTTTACAAATTTTAAGTTATCATTTTGGTATTTACAGAGTTCATCGAAAATATTATTTATATCGGTATTAATACTCAGGCCTTTAAGAACATAAGTTTTTGTTTTAATATGTTTTGGTGTAAAGGTAAAAAATTTTACTTTTGTTTTTTCAAGATATGCTTTTACACGGATAAAGTCATTCATCGATGACATAAATAACGCCGTTTTTTTGTTATTCATTTCTTTTAATTTGAAATCTTTTATTTTAAGCCCGTTCTTAATAAATTCTATAAGTTCGTTAGGATCGACATCAAATATATTTATAGGTGGGATTTTTTTGTTTTGAATATTATTTTTTGGGTTTTCGTCGACAATATCATTCACAATGTTGTTTTTATTGTTTGCAGTGTTTTGAGATGTTGTTGGTATTTCGCTTTGAACATGTTTTTCAAATTTTTTAAGGTATTCTTCATTGCATTGATCATTGTCAAGAATGGCATAATAATTGCCCTTTACTTGTTTTGACATTATATCACTTTTTGTATTACTTTTTCTTTTTCTTTCACAGCTTTGATTTAGTGAAGAGATTTTATTGTTGTTAACATTATTTAACTTTAATATTGGAGCGACAAGCTCGCTCATTTCTTGTAACGGATTGTTATTTTATTCTTTAAGAGTCTATATCTCTCGTAAAAAAAAAAAAAAAACAAATTATATTACAACAACGCTTATGTTATTTGCGTAAAGAAAAAAACTCAATATTTTTGTAATGAACCAAATATTTCTGATCACCGCTAAACGTCTGTTTACCATGACGGTCACGATCGAACTCCCATTGTGTTTTGGTTTTTTTGGTTATATCTCAGCCCAGGTCCAACTTACTATGGTCTTATATACGTCGATGCAAAGGTCTCGGAAATATCTATCATTAGATATCCATATTGTCTACATTAATGACTTAGTAATCCAGATATAGGTCAAAAATAGGTAAAAAATCGAGGTTGTCCTGGTTTTTTCTTTATATCTCAGCCATTTGTGAACCGAAGAATTCCGGAGATATTGATATATGAATCATGTATGTATGTTAATTGGGGGCTTCGGAAAGTTGATTTCAACACACAGACGGACAGACGGACATGGCTATATCGATTCTGCTATCTATAACGATCCAGAATATATATACTTTATGGGGTCGCAAATGAAAAATGTGGAAATTACAAACGGAATGACAAACTTATATATACCCTTGCCACTCATGGTGAAGGGTATAAAAAGGTACATAATAATAACTAGAAACTATGCGCCTAAAATATGCTTCAAAAAAATAAAAATATTAAAAAAATATGCACTTATATTTTTGTGCAGAAACATAAAATAATTAGTTATGGATCGCACAATGTCCAAAAAAAACACAACTGTGTTCTCAGCAGTTAGAACTCTTTAAATTATACCAGGAATTAAATAGGTAAAGTTTTAAAATTAAAATTGTTCTTCTGAGAAAACTATGGATATATCAATTAAAATATATTGATATAATTACTTGTTTAAAGCCATAGGCGCATATTCATAAACGATCACCAAGTGTTAACTTTTTAAGTACCTATTTATGTTATTCACAATTGGTTACTTTCAGCACAATTAGCACTTAATCATGGATATAGTTGTAACTAAATGCCAACTAACTAATACATTCAGCTGATTGATTTCATTTTAATACATGCATACAAAAAGAAAATAATATAGAGATGTGTTTTTTTTTTGGCAACAACATTCTATTGAAAAATTTAATTTTACATGCCCTTATTTTAATTGATTTACATACAAAATATAACTATAAATTTTGTATGTACTTTTTAGAGAACAAAAATAGTTTTTAATAGCTTTATAAGCCTTTTAATTAATTACAGTATATATCGATCAAAATATCGATATTTTGTTTTCTCTATATGTCAAAGCAATAACTAAGCTAGTTATGTATCTATGTATCTAGCATCTCACGTTAATTTTCATCTCGTAATAACCCAGCAGATAAGCCAGAAGTAAATAAATCACTTATATATACACAGTAATTGTCACTAATGGCTGATCACTTGGCTGACTCCAATTTATATATTTTTTGTTATTTGCCGTATGTTCTATTTATAACGTAGAGAGAAATCAATTGGTTACTTTATACATCCCATATAATCTCTAAGTAATCTATACTGTAGTCACTTTAAAAGTTAATTGTGTAGTGCATTTGTCTCTAAGTTGTCCAAAATTGTCAATTGATCATCTGCTTAGGACATACAGTGGCGGCCAGCAATTTAAGACAAATACTTGAATTTTTTTCATCAACTGAATTTTAAGTGCGATAGAGCCAAAACAAAAGAACCTAAGGGTGTGAAAATTATTATTAATATTTGTAGTTTCTCAAAATTTTTTGGAAAAATCGGTACAACATACAATATGGACAAAGATATGTGGAAATACGTTGACACACCTTAGCGAACATCCGCTGTTAATAACATGATATGACCGAAACTAATGGAACTAAAAATTTGGTCCGTATATTTTTTTTTTATAGCATCATTTATTTATTGTATCTTCATTATTTAATGAACTAACAATAAGTGGTTCACATCTTATATCAAATAATTAATATTTAATTAGTCCAGCCAGTGCCGGACGAAAAAATTTTGTATTCATGGTTGTTTTGGTAAAATTGGCATTTTATTAATATTTTATAATAATAAAAATATAATGATATAAATGTTAGAAAATATGTTTATTTAAAAACAAGTAACAGAGCTATATTCGGCTGTGCCGAGTCTTATATACCCTTCACCTAAGTATACCTTAATTGTATGTTGAAAAAAATAACAACAAAAATAAAAAAAAATAAACCAAACGCACTCAAATACATAAAAATTATGCACGCGTGTGTTTGATTTGTAATTCTCATTTCATTCCACATTGTAGATTCTACCCAACAACAACATTCTACAATGTAGAATGTTGTTGTTAGGTGTTTGTGCTGTTTACGTATGATAGAGTTGTTCATATGAGAACTCATTATAAACAACTCTCTCTATTTTGTTAGAGAATAAGATTTACAAAAAAACAAAATAGAATTGGTGAATATACTCAATGTGTATTACACACATCTACATACATATATACACTAGGGTGGCCCTTAATAAACGAAAGTTGGATTTTGGCCATTCTCACCCTCCAGTTTGGTGAACATTAGTAAAAAAATCATCCTGAAAAAATTTTAGGTAAATCGGTTGGGACGTGCCGCAAGCCCTCTGAAGTTTTGAGATGCATTTACAAGGGGAAAAAATGAATTTTTTTCAGTTTTTGTAAACATTTTGCCATTAAAAAATTACTTTTGTATTTTAATTTAAAAGAATCGAAATGTGTAATTGTCGTTCTAATGAGACATAAAAAACAGAAATTGGTCAAAAAATTTTAAAGTTATTAAAAATTCGCCAGGCCATTAACGTGTCTCAGGCCACTAGAACAAGAAATGTAGGAACAAAATTAACATATTTTGAGAAATATTAAAATAAAAGCTCATTTTTACTTAAAATATATCCATATTTACTTGTATATGAGTTTTTGTCTTCGTAGGATACCGTTAACCTATTCTTAGGTATGAACAAAAAAAATAAAATTTTTTTAACGGCAGTTTGAAAACTCCATTTTCAAATTTTTAAAAATTTTGTTAAACAAATTTCAGAATTTTTTGATCATCTCATTGGGATTTATTAAGAATATAATAGGGAATAAAAATGTGAAAAAATTATGAAAATATCTCTTATAGTTTTTCCGTACCTGCGATTTAAATTTTGAAATTTTCGAGAAAAACCAATTATTTGGCAATTTTTAGGCCAATGATCTCTATTTCCTTACTCTTATGAATTTTAAGTAAAACCTATTGAGAATATTATAGTCCAGATAATTCTAAATATACTCTGAAACTTTTACTAAAATCGGAAAACGTTAACCCTTAAATCATGAAGGTCAAAGGTAAAATTTTTCAATATTTGGAATTTCTCTTGGAAAGATTTCGAAATGTTCGAAATGTTGTATATTTTTGGGCCGATTTTGATGAAATTTAACAAAAATATAACGTAAACTCTAGGGTTTATAATAACAGCACAAGAATGGAAATTAACGTTTAATGGCACTTGGGGTTAAAATGACCCCAAACTATTAAAATCATATTATTTTTATCTTTTGGAATTTTTAAATTAATTTTACTAAAATTATCTTTTACTAAATGAATATTAAATCAACATTAACATTAGTTAATAAAATATATACAAAATACATCCCAAAAAAGCAGTTTTTATACAAAAAATTATGATTTGAAAAATTCCATTGAGGTGTTTTAGTTATGGCCAATACTGTAGGTACTTCTAAAAAAGATACTGATATGCTTTATCTTATATTACAATATTAATTTTTTTAGCTAATCTGGTTCTCATACCTTTTCTAGAAGCATTTCCATTTGGGGATCCATTTTGGGGATCCTCAAACTTAAGATAAATATTTCTAAATTCATTTATTTAAAGTTAACAAAAATTAAAATTACATTTTTCTAAATTTTAAAAGCAAACATTAAAAGTGATATTTTCAACAACCATTTCTTTTGCGTTCACTTGGTTTGAAAAAAGAAATTTTAAAAAATTGTTTACCCGACTTTTTCTGTTTTTGTATGTACTGTTTCAATTTTCGACACCAATTGAATTTAACTAATGTAATTCAGAATTGGTGAACAAACAATTTTGAAAATAAGACCAATTTTTTAAACATAAAGTAAACGTATTGTTGTAGTCAAAGGATTTAGAATCCTGCATTGTAACCGAACAAACTGTGTTCGAATCTCAATGACAATTTTTTTTTTATTTAAAAAGTACCAACAAATAATAACATTTTTTGGCCTAACGAATTCGAATTTCAAAAAAGTACCAAAAATATTTCTAGTCATTATTGATCTGAGCCAGATGCACTTATAATTATATTTCTATGTTTATTTAGTAGATATACATGTTAACAGAGGGTTCTACAGCGGCTATGTTTGCCCCTTATGGTCTCTTAAATTTCGAATTTCAAAAAAGTACCAGACACCAATCGGAATTTGTTTTATTAAAGGTGACATATTTAAAATTTTATTTTTAGGTTTATTCGTTTTGGAGATATAGGTTTTTGTCTGTTTTATGCTCCATAGCGTTCGAATTTACAAAAATCTCTTCTTAGATGATATAAATGATGTAAAAGGATCCTATTACCAGAATTTAAAATTTCTAGCTATAGCGGTTTGTGCTGGGCGATAATGAGTCAGTGAGTGAGTGTGTCAGGCCTTGTATTTTTATATATATAAATTATAAATTGATTTTTGTGATAAATATTTATTTCAAGTTTTTCCAATACTAACTAAAAACGATGTCTTTAATGTAGCACATGTTATTCTTGGGAGTATTATTTGTTTATTTCTAGAACTGTGGGAAAATATAAAAAATTCATAAATTTGGTGGCTTTCAATATTTAACAATCTTATAAAATAATATTAACGACCAACCTTCAATCACTACTAGGCAGCAGTGTTTGTATTGCTTGCTTGAAATTAGTAAAAGCTCCTAAAAATGCTTTGCTTACTGTTTTTCATCAATTGCGTCCAAGATATAACAAACAGAAAAGCCGAATTAATAAATAAAATACTCATCAGCTTATAACATGGCTCTGCTTGCGCAGCCATGTTCTGACTGCATCCTCTCTGGATCTGATTCCTGTTCTGCACGTCTGATTAAACCTAGATTTTTGCCTAGATCTAATCGAAGATTTCTTTGATAGAATCAAAGTCTTCATTCCCAACATAATTACTTTCTCAATCAAGTTTCCAACAAAGTTTCGTAGATAAAAATTTAACGTTTCGTAGCTGTTTGTGAAACATTGCGAAGTTCTGAGACCACAAGGAGGCGGAAATGGTACAATGATCCGAATTACCGAGAGGTGCAAGAACATCCAATTCATAGTTTTCAGTATGAATTGCAAAAATGTGTCGTGTGTCATTTTTAAGAAACATCAATGCACAACATTCTAAAATTCACATTGAAATATTGACTCAGGATTCGCTGAAATTGTCGTTTGTGCATTTTAAAAAACGAATATTAAAAACTCCTACAAAATATAAAGTTATAACTAAACCATGTTCTTCAAACCTCGTGCAATGTTTCAAGCTAGATACTTGATTTTTCAAGGAGTTATCAACCATAATTCATAGAAACAATCAAATAAACATCAAAAATTATTTGGCAGATTTCAAAGTAAATAATATGTACATATATTAGGCCGGGTCGAATTGTATGGACGATCAAAAAGTAAAAACTCGTATAGCAGAAACGCAATCTACGGAAAATTCTAAGAAAGTTTCATCAAGAAACCATAGGTCTAAAATCAAATCCTATCTTGCGCATTTCGCCTTTTATCCATGCTGCTGTCAACTTTATGCGTGATCAAATTACCACATTAAACAACAATTTTACAGAATTTATTCGTAATGCATTAAACACATTCAAGACAGCAGGCTACCAACTTCAATCTGTCAAAAATAAAATACACACATTTATATGAAGACGATTATTTTGACGACAGCATAGCTACATGGCCACACGACTACCACAAAGTATACAGAGGCGACACCGCAAAAAAACATATTTGTCTCTTTCGCTCGAAACAATTTCAACTGGTTTGGTTTTGTGCTTATTTATATAGTTGTTTGTTTTAACGCACTGTCTGTATTAAACCGCAAATTTGTTTTCTCTTTCTATCGAAACAATTTCAAAAAAGCTGATTTTAGTGTTTTTGAACTGTCAAATTTGACACCTCTGTATACTTTGTGCGACTACTCATGCCGATGTAGCCGAATTAGGATAATTTCTATTTTTGTCAACTACAAAACAGAAATAGTGTTGCTAATATAATAAAACATGTAAATCAAATTAGTGCTTTAAAAAAATAAATTTTTTTACTTAATAAGAGAAGTTTCTGATAACCATATTGAAATAAATTAATAACAGGTATATAATTAATTATAACCATATATATATATTTACTCAAAATAATTGTTTAAATCTTAATTACTTTGGAATTTTGTGCGGTTATTTTTTATTAAAGTGGCACCACTGAATTGTAAATCAGCTGTTTACTTTGTAGCTGTCGTCTTTAAAATAATTCAGTAGCTGCCACACGACTACAACTGATTCCAGCTGAATTTGTGTTCGTGTAGTCGTGTAGCCTGTTGTCTTGAATGTGTTTAATGCATTGAACACATTGAAGACAGCAGGCTACCAACTACAATCTGTCAAAATTAGAATACACACGTTTATATGAAGACGATTATGTTAACGACAGCACAGCTACACGGCCACACGACTACTCATGCCGATGTAGCCGAATTAGGCTAATTTCTATTTTTGTCAACTACAAAACAGAAATAGTGTTGCTAATATAATAAAAAATGTAAATCAAATTAGTGCTTAAAAAAATATATTTTTTTACTTAATTAAGAGAAGTTTCTGATAACCATATTGAAATAAATTAATAACAGGTACATAATTAATTATAACCATATATATGGGGGATTTCATGTCAAGTGAACCAACTTTTGAAATCGATGTCTTCCGATCGGGATGAAATTTGCACCAAGGTTAGCTCTATTGGATAGTAACTCAGACACAATTTTTCAACAACATCGGTCGAGAACTCTCTGAGTTATAGGGGGTAAAATTTTGACAATTTGGTCAAACAGGGGTTTTTTCTTATCCATGTAACTTATTACCTATTGTTCTTAGCAAAATGTGTTCCAAATAGTATAGATAGCTATTTCTTCGATCTTTCGAAAAAAAATATTTAAAAAAAAAAATAAAAAATTTTTAATATTTTTTTTCCGAAATCAAAAACTTTTTTGACTTTTTTTTAAAATACGCTATTTTTTTTATTTTTTTTTTTTCTTAAAATAAAGTTTAGATATTTTCCTTGAACACCTACTTGGTCGCTTAGTGGGATGCGAGTGGGATATCTATCAAAATAAATATTTTGTAACTCAAAACATAAAATTTTTGACTTTTTTTGCAAAATCAAAAACTTTGTTGACTTTTTTTTTTCAAAATGGACCCTTTTTTAATCTTTTTTTTTAGGTCAAACAAAAGCTTAGATATTATCCTTGAAGACCCTTTTGGTCGCTTAGTGGGATGCGAGTGGGATATCTATCAAAATAAATATTTTTTAACTCAAGACTTACAATTTTTGACTTTTTTTTTTGCAAATACGATTTTTTTTCCAAATGGGCCCTTTTTTTAAATTTTTTTTTGTAGTCAAAAGAAAGCTTAGGTCCATTCCTTTAAGATATTTTTAGTCCCTTAGTGGGATGCGAGTAGGATATCTATCAAAATAAATATTTTGTAACGCAAGACATACAATTTTTTAATTTTTTTTTGCAAAATCAAAATTTTTTTCCAATATGGGCCCTTTTTTAATTTTTTTTTTTGCTCAAAAGAAAGCCTAGGTCCATTCCTTTAAGATATTTTTAGTCCCTTAGTGGGATGCGAGTGGGATATCTATCAAAATAAATATTTTGTAACGCAAGACATACAATTTTTTAATTTTTTTTTGCAAAATCGAAATTTTTTTCCAATATGGGACTTTTTTTTAAAAATTTTTTTTGCTCAAAAGAAAGCTTAGGTCTTTTCCTTTAAGACCTATTTTGTCACTTAGGAAGATGTGTGTAGGATATCTATTAAAATAAAAATGTTGTAACTCAAGACATTCAATTATTGACTTTTTTTTTGCAAATTCGAATTTTTTTTCAAAATGGGCCCTTTTTTAAAAATTTTTTTTTAGTCAAAAGAAAGCTTAGGTCCATTCCTTTAAGATATTTTAGGTCCCTTAGTGGGATACGAGTGGGATATCTATCAAAATAAATATTTTGTAACTCAAGATATACAATTTTTGATTTTTTGGCAAAATCAAAAACTTTTTTGACTTTTTTTTAAAATGGGCCCTTTTTGTAATTTTTTTTTTTGCTATAAAGAAAGCTTAGGCCTATTCCTTTAAGATGGTTTTGATCGCTTAGTGGGATGCGAGTGGGATATATATCAAAATAAATGTTTTGTAACTCAAGACATACAATTTTTGTGTTAAAACATTTATTTTGATAGATATCCCACTCGCATCCCACTAAGGGACTAAAAATATCTTAAAGGAATGGACCTAGGCTTTCTTTTGAGCAAAAAAAAAAATTAAAAAAGGGCCCATATTGGAAAAAAATTTTGATTTTGCAAAAAAAAATTAAAAAATTGTATGTCTTGCGTTACAAAATATTTATTTTGATAGATATCCTACTCGCATCCCACTAAGGGACTAAAAATATCTTAAAGGAATGGACCTAAGCTTTCTTTTGACTACAAAAAAAATTTTAAAAAAAGGGCCCATTTGGAAAAAAAATCGTATTTGAAAAAAAAAAAGTCAAAAATTGTAAGTCTTGAGTTAAAAAATATTTATTTTGATAGATATCCCACTCGCATCCCACTAAGCGACCAAAAGGGTCTTCAAGGATAATATCTAAGCTTTTGTTTGACCTAAAAAAAAAGATTAAAAAAGGGTCCATTTTGAAAAAAAAAAGTCAACAAAGTTTTTGATTTTGCAAAAAAAGTCAAAAATTTTATGTTTTGAGTTACAAAATATTTATTTTGATAGATATCCCACTCGCATCCCACTAAGCGACCAAGTAGGTGTTCAAGGAAAATATCTAAACTTTATTTTAAGAAAAAAAAAAAATAAAAAAAAATAGCGTATTTTAAAAAAAAGTCAAAAAAGTTTTTGATTTCGGAAAAAAAATATTAAAAATTTTTTATTTTTTTTTTTAAATATTTTTTTTCGAAAGATCGAAGAAATAGCTATCTATACTATTTGGAACACATTTTGCTAAGAACAATAGGTAATAAGTTACATGGATAAGAAAAAACCCCTGTTTGACCAAATTGTCAAAATTTTACCCCCTATAACTCAGAGAGTTCTCGACCGATGTTGTTGAAAAATTGTGTCTGAGTTACTATCCAATAGAGCTAACCTTGGTGCAAATTTCATCCCGATCGGAAGACATCGATTTCAAAAGTTGGTTCACTTGACATGAAATCCCCCATATACTTTTACTCAAAATAATTCTTTCAATCTTAATTACTTTGGAATTTTGTTCGGTTATTTTTTATTAAAGTGGCTCCACTGAATTATGAATCAGCTGTTTTCTTTGTAGCTGTCGTCTTTAAAATAATTCAGTAGCTACCACACGACTACAACTGTAACCAGCAGCATTTGTGTTCGTGTAGTCGTGTAGCCTGCTGTCTAACCGTACAAAATTCCAAAGTAATTAAGATTTAAACAATTATTTTGAGTAAACATATATATATGGTTATAATTAATTATGTACCTGTTATTAATTTACATCAATATGGTTTATCAAAAACTTCTCTTAATTAAGTAAAAAAAATATATTTTTTTTAAGCACTCATTTGATTTACATTTTTTATTATATTAGCAACACTATTTCTGCTTTGTAGTTGACAGAAATAGAAATTAGTTTAATTCGGCTACAGCGGCAAATGCAATGGTGTGGTCGTGTAGCTGTGCTGTCGTCAAAAGAATCGTCTTCATATAAACGTGTGTATTCTAATTTTGACAGATTGCAGTTGGTAGTCTGCTGTCTTCAATGTGTTCCATGCATAATGGTGAAGAAGATAGTAGCGCTCTCAAACAGACTCTTAAAGATTCTTGTTTTTATGAGATGCCGGATGGTAAAATTTAATTATTTAGTAGCTCTTTTATTGAATAAAATATGATACATTTTTTATTTTTTTAAATGTAAAAATTATAGAATCAAAAATTCTTGTCCGTCTTGCAATCCAAGTAATTCAAAAACGCAATAAAATATTTAAAAATCGTCTTAATAAACTAAAAGCGTTAAAACATATGGCAATGCTTAAAATCTTATTTGCAAATAGTGTCGTTAATCAGGAATTGTTTTCGTGAGTTAGCTATTCGCAAATAAAAAATTAATTCACTGTTTATGCGGCATTTTTTTCTAATTGCAATATTTTTATTTGCGAATAAGCCGTGCGTATAAACGTAGTAATAGACTCGTCTACTTCCTCTAAAATTGCTCAACTTGAAACTGAAAATAATGCCTTACATAGAAAATTTAATCGGTCAGATTTAATTATTCGTGGTCTACCTATTGGTCTTACTGATCTTGCTGCTGTTGTTGTTGAGTTGGCTACCTTTTATAATGTATAAATCCACATGATATCAATCATACATGCTATATCAACAAAGGGACATTTGTGTTTGTAAAATTCAACAGTGTTACTATTCGTGATGAAATTATTAAGGCTTACTTCAGGACTTTAAAAACCCGCTCTCTCTTGGTTTCTGATTTGGTCAAAATTGAAAGCCATATTACCATAGTTGGAGGTAGTGCACTAAACGTTGACTGAAATCAGCATTGCACTATCACTCACTAAAATTGCCAAAAATTTAGTTTGCACTATTTTTTATCAGCTTTAGTGATAATGCTTATTTCTTAACTAGCACTAAAAAAAAATAGTGATAGTGATATTTTTTTAACTATCACTAAACGAAGATTTAGTGCAAAAATCTGCACTACAATTAATTAGTGCAAAATTTTAACCTGCAATCAAAAAAGGATGCATTAAACATACTATCACTAAATTTTCAAAAATGAATAGTCATGAAATTGTTGAATCCAAATTCGAAAAATACAAATTTTAAATATTTTTTGTTATTTTTAATGAAATATTAGTCTTAAGTTTTAAATTAGTGTACAGGAATAAACTTAAACCATTTTGAACTTAAAAATTTATTGCACAATTTGAAGTTGCACTCAAATTAGTGCATACAAAAAAGTTGCAATAAACTGATGATTGCATTTTTTTAAATCAACGAACATTCAAGGTATGCGTATTGAGAAAAGGGTATTATTAAACGACCACTACACTCCTGCTGCTGGGAAAATTAATGTCACCTGTCGTAAGCTGCTCGTCAAAAAAAACTATTTTAAAATTTAGAATTTTGGATGGAGATAAGCCCAAGGCTAAAGTCACTCTGTTGGATGGTAAAGACGTAGTTGTTGATGCTGTTGGATGCAATGATTTGTTGAAAGATAGTTTCGTAGGTGATTTCAATTGTAACGTATAGGTTCCTTCTAAGGCTCTATGTATAAGATCTGATTTATCAATTGTTCTTATTGATTTATTTTTAGTTAACATTCATTCCATGATGACTTTCTCAGACCAGATTCAATGTCCATCCATTTCTGATCATGCACTCATTTTTGATTCTTTTGAATTTGAATTTGTTCGCTCTCAGGAGTTTTATGAATATCGAGTAGAGTTGTGTAGCTCATGAATGACCTAGTTCAATTGAACGATTCACTCAACTGAGCGAAGTGAATCATTCATCATACTGAGCGTTTTCAGCTCAGCACTGAGCGTTTTCAACTGAGCACTGAGCGTTTTATGCTCATGTTTCTTTCAGTACTCATGAAAGAGCTGCACAAGCACATTCATTTGACATCTTCAATGTTTCACATGTTTCACTTTACTAGTCAATTCTGTAACATTCTTTCGCTCACTGACAATGAAAAGTGAGTGAGTATTGTGTCCTACAAAAACGATCTTTCGAATGTAGGTTTGTTATGTATGTATATGCTGCCGCGAATATATTTTTGCTTTGATATGATACAACGTTTGTATGAATTGTTTCAAGAATTATTAGAGTTATTCAAATTGTTTTTGTTTTCATGAAGGAATTTTTATATGTGTGCTATTGAATGAGTGTGAATATATTTATGGTATGGTGATTTAGAATGAAATAAAGAAAGAGTATTGCTACAGTTTGTAAGTATATTTCATAAAATAATAATGAAAAAGGGAAATACATAATTGTTATTGTTAAAATAATAATTGTAATTGAAATTATGTAATTAGTAAAAAAATACTATTTTAAAAATACATTAGTGGGATTATATCTACCAAAAAACATAATTAAAAAAATACAAAGTACTGATATTCTTAATTAAATTAGCAATATTATCTCAATCACTTTTTAGAAAACATATATCTTATGCACTTTTTTACTATACTGCTACATCAACAGAACATTTGTCAGCTGCCATGAGCGACCTATCGTGGGTTTTCGCTGTTTTTTGGAATGACAGTTTTACGTTATTTTTTATTTCGTAAAACAATAAAATCTTATTCCTTAAATTCAGAAATTCTATTTATGTATATATTATATCGTCGAATGATGATTTTATTGGTGGTCGATATATGTATAATTGAATAATGCACGACTTTTAATTAACATAAACTATTTATTATTATTTCTAATTTTTACACAGTAATTAATATAATTGAAGTTAACATGTTGATGGCTAAAGAACGACTTATAATAAAGAAGAATATCAAAAAGTGTTTTTATGGTTGAGGGTTGCCATATCGACAATTATTTTACAAAAGAATTAACATTAGATATTACAAGTGCACATATAATTACAACAATTCTCCCTCACTTAAAAAGAACATTTATAAGTCCATACATGGAATCAATGTCGAGAATAATCGCTATAATGACGTGGTGGTCTGCGTTGTCGACTGGACGTACGTCGGCTCATCGTTTCTTCAGCATTTCCAGAAGTATATGGCAGTTGTGGTTCTTGTGGCGGTTCATTGAGTGTAGGTGTACTAGGTTCGGCGATTGTAGGTGTTCTAGGCAATGTAGGGACATCTCGAAATACTTGAGTTGGAATGAGAGGAAGTAAAGCCGGATGTTGAAGAATTTGTTGATCAGTATCTGAACGGTTTTCCGTATCAGAATTGGGCTGTAGACTTGATGATGTGTCAGGGATTTGTACATTAGAGAGTCGTAATTGGTTTACGTGGCGTTTGAATACGAACCCGTTATCAAGTCGAACAATGTAATGAAGACGACCAAGCTTTTTAATGATAGTACCAATTCTCCACGAAGGCTTATTTACGGTGTAACACCTGGCTTGAACGCGATCTCCCTCACTTAATTGTCTTACTGTTAAATAAGGAGTAGAGTTTTTGCAAAACGTTGAAGGTTTTAAGGCATCAAGTTGGATTCTAATCTGCCTTCCAAGGTACTGCTCAGAGGGCGATTTCCCATTTCGTAGTGGTGTTGCTCTGTATCTAAAAAGTATATCTTGAATCTTTTTGGGAATGGATAATGTATCGTCTGACATGGCCGCTAATCGTTTCTTTAGAGTCTGGACATTTCTTTCGGCCAATCCATTTGTTGCTGGATGTCCAGGAGCAATAAATTTTTGGAAAATACCAGAATTTAGGCAGAATTTCGTAAATTCGTCACTTTTGAAAATAGTTGCGTTATCGGATACCATAACATCTGGAAATCCGTTTCTAGCGAAAATGTTAGATAATATTTCAATGGTTGAAGATGATGTTGGTGCAGACGCCTACTTCTGCCCATTTAGATTTGGAATCAATGACTACCAAAAATTGATATCCATGATAAGGTCCAGCGTAGTCAATGTGAATACGTTGCCAATTTTGTTGTGGTTCATCCCAAGGATGCAAAACAGCTTTCGGAGGATTATTCTGGACAGAGGCACAAGCGGCACATGAACGAACGTAATTTTCAATATCTTTGTCTATTGAAGACCAGTATACGTACCTCCTTGCCAATTGCTTCATTTTTGTTATGCCGATGTGAGTATAGTGTAGTTCATTAAGTACAGCTGGTTGAAGTAAAGTTGGAATCATGACCCTTTTTCCTTTGAACAAAATATCAGAATCAATTGTGTATTCCGTATCGGACACGTTTGAATTACGTAATTCCGTTATAATTTTTGACAGTCCTGTGTCTCTTTTTGTAGCATTTCGAATTGAATTAAAATTTAATTCCAATGAACTTATTTGTAACAATGTTGATTCACAGATAGAATGTAATTCGTTGTCTATAAAATTGATAAAGTTCATATCTGTGTTTAATGGGGCCCTCGACAGGCAATCAGCGTTTACATTTTCTTCACTTTTTTTTGTAACAACTTCGTAATTATAACCAGTCAAAAATGCTGCATATCTTTGAAGTCTCGATGACGTCATTTGCGGTAATTTCGAATTTTGATGAAAAATGCGGGATAACGGCTGGTTGTCTGTAACAAGTTTGAAAAGTCTACCATAAACATAGTCATGAAAATGTTGAACTGCATACACGATTGCTAAAGCTTCTCGATCAAGTTGGGAGTAATTCTGCTCTGCTGGGGTTAATGACCTCGATGCAAAGGCAATTGGCCTTTCCACACCATCAACTATGTGAGACAAAACGACCGATATCCCTGTGGGACTAGCGTCGCATGCAAGTTGAACCTTTAACTCAGGGTTGAATGGCATTAACACCCGATCGCTGGCAATTTCCTCTTTCAGTATATTGAAGCATTTTTGGTAACTAGAATTCCATTTAAAAACGGCATTTTTGCGTAATAACAAACGTAAACGAGCATAGTAGGTCACCATGCCAAGAAATCGACGGACATCCTCCACACATTTTGGTTGTGGCATTTCAACTATGGCCTTTGTCTTAGAAACTGATTTTTGGACTTTGTTGTACTCCACAGTATGGCCCAAAAAATCTATCTGTTTTTTATAGAATGTACATTTTGAAAGGTTCAAGTGAAGGTCGTACTTCTTCAATTGAGTCAAACACATTTTTAAGTTCGCTTTGCACTCGGCTAAACTCTCACCATGTACCACAATGTCATCAAAATATGCTTCTGCTTTTGGAATTTCACGCAGTATTTGATCCACGATACGATTGAATTCAGCAGGCGCTGTCTTTATTCCAAATGACAGGCGATTCATACGAAATGTGCCTCGATGCGTCGAAATTGTCTGAATTTCAGATGAAGATTCATCAACTGGGACGTGTAAGTAGGCTTTGTAAAGATCAAGGCGGCAGTAGTACTTCGAATTCTTCAGGCTATTGAAAATTTGATCAATTTTTCGTATTGGGTAGTGTGCACTTACCAACCTTTGATTTACGCCCACCTTGCAGTCGACGCAAAGTCGAACGCCTCCGTCAGCCTTCGGAATAACCACTAGTGGTGAACCCCAGTCACTGTTGGCAACTTTGGTGATAATTCCGCCTTTTTCCAATTCGTCGAGCTCCTTGTTAACTCGTTCTGTTAACGCATAAGGGATTTGACGCTCTTTTGTGTAGCTAGGCGTGGCATTTTCACGCAATTGCAATGTAACCTTGTAATTAGGTATACACCCAATTTTCTGGTCAAAAACAGATGCAAATTCGGTCATTAAATCTTCGATTTGTTCCGAATCAGTAATAGAATTGATCACAACCATGTTTAACATTCTTTGATCCAATTCGTTAAGGTTAATACCTAGGCGACGTATCCATGTTCTACCTATTAGAGCCGTACAACCATCCGGTACAACGTTTTTTTTTTTTTAACTTTTTATTTATTTATTGAATCTACCTATATCATTAGGCCTAACAATAAGTGATTAAATCTTATAACTAAAATTAAAACTAATTGCTCTCTAAAGAGAGCATTGTTTGATGGATGGACCACATCTTAGCGGGGTGGTAGATCTCCTCTACAAAGCCTTGATCTGGTTTGGCTCTGTGCGAGAAGCCGAGCAAGCGGATTTGGGTGTGATTGCAGTTTCAGTATATATTTATCGCGGACTTTCTTAAACTCATCCTTCACTAGTGGCACTTCCAAGTCCCTGTGGATGTTTTCATTTCTTATGTACCATGGTGCACCCGTCATGGTCCTAAGAATTTTCGACTGGGCCCTCTGTATAAGCTCAATACTGGAATTACTGGCCGTTCCCCACAATTGGATTCCATATGTCCAAATTGGTTTTAAAATGATTTTATACAGGGTGACTTTATAGTCCAGGCTTAACTTTGATTGGTCACTTATTAACCAGTGAAGGCTAGATGCTTTTAACTTCATGTGAAGTCTCTTGGTTTCTATATGACGGCGCCATGTAAGTCTTCTATCTAAGTGAATACCAAGGTATGTAACATAATCGGACTGAGGTATATTAACATTGTTAAGTGTGACATTTGGACAGCATCCCCTCCTCAGTGTGAACGTAACATGTTTGCTTTTTAACTCATTTACACGTATTCTCCATTTGTTTAACCATGTTTCAACACATCTTAAGTAGCCATCTAGTACACTAGATGCTATATATGGGTTTTCATGCGAGCTAATAATTGCGGTGTCATCAGCAAATGTAGAAATAGTCAATTCATCGCTCGTAGGCAAATCAGAGGTGTAAATCAAATAGAGGGTAGGTCCAAGAACACTTCCTTGTGGTACTCCTGCTCCAATCCTATATTCTCTTGTCACGTAATCATTGTACTTAACTGTAAATATACGGTCCGATAGATAAGATTCCAATAGTTTATGAGTAGATGGTGGCAGCAAACATTTTATTTTATATACCAGTCCTTTGTGCCATACTTTGTCGAAGGCTTGAGCGACATCCAAAAATATAGCTGAACAATATTTCTTTAATTCAAAGGATTTTCTTATCTCTCCGGTTATACGATTAACTTGTTCTATTGTTCCGTGGCGTTCCCGGAAACCAAATTGATGAACTGGGATTATATTTTTCTCATGTAATAATGGTATGATTTTCTTTTGGAACACTTTTTCGAACAGTTTCGATAAGCAAGGAAGCAAGCTTATTGGTCTATAGGAGGATGGTACGGTCAAGTCCTTACATGGCTTTGGTATCATTATTATCTGAGAAGTTTTCCAATTTGTCGGAAAAACTCCATGTTTAAAGATCGACGTAAATGTCATCAAAGATCGAAACGTTGTTGAATTTTATATGCACACGAACTTTACCTTCTGGATTAAATGTATTTTGTGTATAGGAGCGGAAAACTATATTTGTTGGTGTTACTACGTTAGGCAATTTAAGTTCTTCGAATATGCTTCTGGGTAAAAATGAATAACCGGAGCCAGAGTCTACTTCAAATTTTACAGTTTTACCTTCTATCGCAATGTTTGCATAATAGCGCTCAGAGTTTGTATTTGCGTAGTCATTTCGGTAAACATTAACAATTTTATAGATTCCGTAGTCGAAATTATCACTACTAACTTGATTTGTAGAGTTTTCCCGTGTACTGGGGTTATTTTTAGGTCCGGCATTAGGACTATCCGCCAAAAGGGAAGCAATGCACACTTTTGCTACATGCCCGTATTTTGCACACAAATAGCACTTTAATTTTGAACCGGAACGACACTCCCTGGCAAAATGGTCATTTCTGCCACATCGTAAACATAATCCAGCAATACCCAATTTCTCGTAATTAACTTTACGTTTGTTTTGTTGTTGAATTTTGGGACGACTTATTTCTTTTTTCTTATTGAAAATTTTGTTTACAGTCGCGGTGGATGAATTTGTTGCAGCCTGTGACAATTCCTTTGCATCACACTTTGCTGCCTCGAGCGCCAACGTCTTCAACACAATGTCTTCAAATTTAGATTCATTTGATTGAAGTAGTTGCTCACGAATGCCGTTGTCATTAATGCCACGGATAAATTGTGCCCTTAAAAACACATCAGCAATTGAACTTTTACACTCGCAATCGGACACAAACTCACAATCGATGATATCAGTGCGAAGTACTGCCACAAAATCCGCCACTGACTGTCCCTCACTCTGATATTTAGATAAAAATTTGTGTTGTGCCACCAGCACGTTCCTCTTTGGTGCCAAATAATTTTCCAATAGCTTCAACAATTCTTCGTACTGCAATTCGGCTGCTACTTTTGGGGACGCTAATGCCGTCACTCTATCAAAATGCTTAGCGCCAATCGAATTGAGGAGAAGCTTCGTACAATAATCCTTATTGCTATCGACGTTCTTCATTTTTATATAATTTGTGAACCTCTGTATATAATTTCTGAATGTCTCTTTGGCTGGATCGAATGCTTCGAAGTTAGGAACCAACGCTGTGTTGATGATGCTGCTGTTTGGTACTGCACTTGAGGAGGACGCCAACATAGATATTTGCGTTACTAAATCCTGTTGCGCTTTCATGAACATTGCAAATTGATCGGCATCCATTTTGTTTTTATAAGCTTGCACTTGCTTTAACAAAAAAACAATATTAATTGCACAAAAATTTTACGCTCGTCGCCAACTATTATATCGTCGAATGATGATTTTATTGGTGGTCGATATATATATAATTGAATAATGCACGACTTTTAATTAACATAAACTATTTATTATTATTTCTAATTTTTACACAGTAATTAATATAATTGAAGTTAACATGTTGATGGCTAAAGAACGACTTATAATAAAGAAGAATATCAAAAAGTGTTTTTATGGTTGAGGGTTGCCATATCGACAATTAATTTACAAAAGAATTAACATTAGATATTACAAGTGCACATATAATTACAACAGTATATATTGTTATATCATAAAATAATTAAGGTAATGTTGAAAATATTTTTATACAAATTGTATCACAAAACAATTTTTCTTTCGTATTTTTAGTAGAAATTTTGTTGAATATATATATATAAGTTGTAAAAGTCAGGTAAAAAATATATACTTTGCCAATTGATAACTAACATTATGTAAATTGTAAAACCCCCAAAAAATTGCAACAATATTAATTTTGGTTTAGTTATTGTCACATTTTTATTTTGGATCAGATCATCAAAATATTTTTCCTTTTTTCAAATTCCAGTTAATATCTAGAGTTTTTTGTTAATTTTATTATTTTGTGGTAAAATAATACCTTATAGTTAGTGAATGTTCTGCTTAACAAATATTGTCTAAACATTTGCTTACCATCGGAAATTAGAAATAATAAAAAATTAACTCTTTTTTCCGCAAAAATATTAGTTTAAATAAAATACAATTTGATTTTTTAAAATTTTAATCAATTATTTCACGCATAAATATCTAATTGTCAAAAGACTGTGTTTTTACAACTAACAACAGAAATTATTGATTTAATTCCCTACAGCAAGCAATTCTCAAAATGAAATGGTCATTATGCAACATACTGAGCTAAAAGAGCGACCTAGTTCATTTCAGTGAGCTGAGCTGAAAAGAGCGGTCACTTCACTGAGCTAATAAACCCAACTCTACTCGTGTATGTAAGTTATTTGGGGGCTTCAGAAAGTTGATTTCAACACACAGACGGACAGACGGACATGGCTATATCGACTCCGCTATCTATAACGAGTCAGAATATATATACTTTGTGGGGTCGCAAATGAAAAATGTAGAAATTACAAACGGAATGACAAACTTATATATACCCTTGCCACTCATGGTGAAGGGTAAAAAATGGTATCATACAGCCGATATATTTTGGAAATCATGTTACAGGTGTATATTTGCTAATATTTTCGGCAAGGGTATATATATAAGTTTGTCATTCCGTTTGTAATTTCCACATTTTTCATTTGCGACCCCACAAAGTATATATATTCTGACTCGTTATAGATAGAGGAGTCGATATAGCCATGTCCGTCTGTCCGTCTGTGTGTTGAAATCAACTTTCTGAAACCCCCAAATAACTTTCATACACGAGTGATACATCAGTATCTCCGAAATTCTTCCGGCTCGGTTGCTATTTAAAATCGAGAAAATCGGTCCACAAACGGCTGAGATATAAGGAAAAAACCAGGACAACCTCGATTTTTGACCTATTTTTGACCCATATCTGGATTACTAAATCATTAATATAGACAATATGGATATCTAATGATAGATATTTCAAAGACTTGTGCAACGACGTATATAAGACCATAGTAAGTTGGACCTACAATGGGTCAAAATCGGAAAAAAAAAATTTTTAACCCGAATTTTTTTTTCATCAAAAAATTTTTTTTATACCCTTCACTTTCGTGAGAAGGGTATATATAAGTTTGTCATTCCGTTTGTAATTTCTACATTTTTCATTTCCGACCCTATAAAGTATATATATTCTGGATCCTTATAGATAGCGGAGTCGATTAAGCCATGTCCGTCTGTCTGTCTGTCTGTCTGTCTGTCTGTTGAAATCAATTTTCTGAAGACCCCAGATATCTTCGGGATCCAAATCTTCAATAATTCTGTCAGACATGCTTTCGAGAAGTTTGCTATTTAAAATCAGCAAAATCGGTCCACAAATGGCTGAGATATGAGGAAAAAACCAGGACATCCTCGATTTTTGACCTATTTTTTACCTATATCTGGATTACTAAGACATTAACATAGACAATATGGAATCTAATGATAGATATTTCGAAGACATTTGCAACGACGAATATAAGACCATAGTAAGTTGGACCTGCAATGGGTCAAAATCGAAAACAAAATTTTGAAACCGAATTTTTTTTTTCACCAAAAAAAAAATTTAAAAAACAAAAAAAAAATTTTAAAATTTAAAAAAAAATAAAATTTAAAAAAAAAAATTTAAATTTGGAAAAAAAATAAATTTTGTTTACCTAAAAATATTTAAAATTTTTATTTTGAAGTATAATTTGGTGAAGGGTATACTAGATTCGGCACTGCCGAATATAGCACTCTTACTTGTTTTTGTCATAAATTCTTTTTCCAAAAAAATTAATTAAAGAAATTTAAAAAAAAAAATTTTAAAAAAGCTTTTTTAAAAAAAAAATTAAAAAACAATTTGGAAAAAAATTTTTTAAAACATTAAAAAAAAATTTTGATTTTGTTTAAATAAAAATATTTAAAAAAAAAATATTTTTAAGTATAATTTGGTGAAGGGTATATAAGATTCGGCACAGCCGAATATAGCTCTCTTACTTGTTTTATGTATATTTTCTCGAACATCCGCGACTTTGAAATCCACTTGAAGAAATTTTCGATCCATGAGTGTTTCCACACTTCAGCAACAGAATGCTGGTGGGCGGAAAGATACTCTACTAAACTAAGTAAAGTAAATTTTAGAAATATTTAAGAATCCATATGCCAAAATAAAGATACTAGACATTCAAAGACAATACTTGAGTTTGATATAATTTGGAATTTCAAATTACACATATATTACACATGTTTTCAATTACACATGGGCTACACATAAAAGTTAAAATTACACACGATATGTGTAATTACACATGAAGTGGCAACACTGTATACAAGTAAATCTATATATACACATCTGCTCAAAATAATAGATACACCAAAATTTATTTTTTAAAAACGAAAAAGAATAATGGTATATTGTAAAATTATAAAAAAAAATCAGTCGATTTTTATTTATAGTTAAAAGGAGAGTAAAAAACAAAATATTTCATAATTAATAATAAATATTATAAAGTAAATTAAATTTCGAAAAATTTCGAAAAATTTGGTGCTCATAATAATAGATACATTTTTAAAAATTCTTATTAAACAAAAGCTAATAAATTTTATCTTAAAAAAATTAGTTTATTATTAAAGTAAAGCTAGTATCCAGTATATCCACCTTTGTTTTGTAAAACTTTCTCCACTCTTCTGGGCATACTGGATATCAAGTTCTGACACTTCTCCAATGGAATCTCGTACCATATTTTTTGCGTATTCTCCCATAAATCGTCTTTATTTTTGAAAACTTCCTTCGAAAGCCTTATCTTTAATTCACTCCACAAGTTTTCTATTGGGTTTAAATCAGGGGATTGGCTGGGCCAGCTTAAAACAGGTACGTTATTCTCCAAGAACCAGTTTTTAACTAATCTTGAACTATGTTTTGGGTCGTTGTCCTGCTGGAATGTCCATATTAATGGCATATTTTCCGATGCATATGGAAGCATTACGTTTTCCAATATGTCTCTATACCCACTAGCATTCATGGTATCTTCTATTCGGAATATCGGACCAACACCATTCCATGAAAACCAACCTCAAACCATTATGTTTCCCCCGCCATGTTTTACCGTCTTTTTTGTAAATTTAACATGGAATTCTTTTCCTTTTGGTCGGCGTACATTTCTTTGGCAGTCGTTTCCAAACAAATTTATTTTTGTTTCGTCGCTCCATAAAATATTTCTCCATTTTTTTTCGCCTTCACACCCGGACCATTGTAAGTGCTCTTTAGCAAATTCTAATCTTGTCTTGATATTTTTTTTGTCGCATTAGTGGCACTTTTCTGGCAATTCTTGCCGGCAATTTAGCTTGTAAAAGACGACGACGAACTGTTTGTGGACTGATTTCGTTACATAGCTCCGCAGAAATAGCTTTCGATGATATGAAAGGGTCTTTTTTAACCATAAGGACGATCCGCCTATCTGTTTCTGGACTGGTTTTCTTTGGTCTACCGCGAGTTTCTCTTTTTTGTTTTTTAGATAAAGCATTTTGGACAAAACGTAAAGATCTTCCTATGCTCTTTGCTATTTCCCGTAATGATTTTCCTTGATTTCTCATCGTTTGAACAATTTTTTTCTCATCTTCGGTACAATGATGATTTCGTCCCATTTTCTTCAAAAGAGTCCTATTTTTTATAAAATTGTTGCTAAAATTTAAATTATACTTACTGTTTCACGTAAATAGGAACAAAAAATTGCACAAAAAAAAATTGTATATAAACAAATTACAAATTACTGATGTGTATCTATTTTTATGAGCAAATAATTTTTTGTAATTCAAATAAATTCGTTTTTAAAAATCAACATGAAAGCAAATAGTTGCCAGATTTTTGACTGACATGACATTGCCAGATAGAAATTTTAATAATATGATGTATTCTTAACGCTTGCGAGGAAATTTTCAATGTTACCGCCATTTAAATTTTTTCCAATTAGGTGTATCTATTATTTTGAGCAGATGTGTATAAAATACAAAAAATGTTTCTACCTATGTCCGTTATAGACTCTGAGACTATCCAACCGATTAGCTCCAAACTGGTATCATTGGAAAGGAAATTTTCTGAATATGGTTTTGGACACCTAAAATACTACATTAGGTCCATTCGGTGATTTCGTAAAGAAGATTTTCGAATTTTCTCATACTAACATTTTTCATCTATATATGTATATAACAAGTAAGAGTGCTATATTCGGCTATGCCGAATCTTATATACCCTTCACCTTTGTTGTGGATGCATTATTATTTTTTATAATTAGTATCTAGGTATGTATGTACATTGCCCACTTTCAGCTTACAGCATCCTAAATTTAGCAAGAACACAAAAAACAACAACAACGCCAAACGAAACAGAACACCAAAAGAAAAAACAAAAACAAAATACGCAAGGCAATGAAACCAACACACATCCAAACATACGTTTAATTGTATAAAAAACAACAACAACGCCAAAAGAAACAAAACACAAAAGAAAAACAAAATACGCAAAGCATGCACATTCAAACATACGATTTGTTGATTTTTTGTCAAAAAAAAACAACACACAACCAAACAAAAGTTTAGTTGTATAAAAAACAACAACAACGCCAAAAGAAACAACACAAAAAAAAAAATACGCAAAGCTTGCACATCCAAACATACGTTTTGTTGTTTTTTTGTCAAAAAAACCAACACACAACCAAACAAACGTTTAGTTGTATAAAAAACAACAACAACGCCAAAAGAAACAAAACACAAAAAAACAACAAAATACGCAAATCTTGCACATCCAACCATACGTTTTGTTGCTTTTTTGTCAAAGCATGCAATACATTGTGTTTTTTGATGAAATGTTCAGAGGTTGTCTCGGATTTTTGCTCATATCTCCGTTATTTATGGACGGATTTTGCTGATTTTAAATAGCAAAATTCTCGAAAGTATGTCTGACAGAATTGTTGAAGATTTGGATCCCGGAGATATCTGGGACCTTCAGAAAATTGATTTCAACAGACAGACAGACAGACAGACAGACAGACAGACAGACAGACAGACAGACAGACAGACAGACAGACAGACAGACAGACAGACAGACAGACAGACAGACAGACAGACAGACAGACAGACAGACAGACAGACAGACAGACAGACAGACAGACAGACAGACAGACAGACAGACAGACAGACAGACAGACAGACTGACAGACAGACAGACAGACACAGACGGACATGGCTTAATCGACTCCGCTATCTATAAGAATATATATACTTTATAGGGTCGGAAATGAAAAATGTAGAAATTACAAACGGAATGACAAACTTATATATACCCTTCTCACGAAGCTGAAGGGTATAAAAATGGATGTATGTTCCGAATGAACTCAAAAACGGCTGGACCGATTTTAATGAAATTTTCAGGGAATCTTCAGAATAGCCTTGCGGAAAACACTCTATAATCAGATTTTTGATTTTCGGGCTGTGGGCGGAGGGGTGTGGCAAAATCAAATTTTTACATTATACCGCTAATGCCATCTATATATATATAAAAAAGCGCTGGACCGATTTTGATGAAATTTTCAGAGAATCTTCAGAATAGTCAGATTTTTAATATTCGGTCTGTGGCCAGAGGGGCGTGTAAAAATTGGATTTTTACATTATACCGCTAATGCCATATATTTCATAAAAATGGATGTGTGAATGTATGTTCCGTATGGACTCAAAAATGGCTGGACCGATTTTGATACAATTTTCACGGAATCTTCAGAAAAGCCTTTTTGGTAACAGTGTATAGTCAGATTTTTGATTTTCGTGATAAACAATTTTGTTTACTCTTGCATATTGGGTGGATGAATAAGAAATTTCCATATGAAATCTACTTTTAATCCAAAAATTATTATGTTAACAAGCTCGATGATCAAATACAATTGAAAGTGTGTGGCGAAACAATAAAATACAAATCGATTGACACAATAATGAACGAAGAACAAGTCGTCAATTGTCCTACTTAATTTTTGAATTCATTGGAACCAGCCGAAATGCAACCACATGTATACATTGAAGGTTGGATTGCCGACTTTTTCCGACACTGTATATTAAAATCGAGATCGAGATGCAATTTAAAACAGATGTTTTCTATAGGCCAGCAACGCGGACCGGGTTCAGCTAGTATAGATATATTTTAAGTAAAAACAAGTAAGAGAGCTATATTCGACTGTGCCGAATCTTATATACCCTTCACCAAATTATACTTTAAAATACATTTTTTTAAAAATATTTTTAGGTAAACAATTTAAAATTTAATTTTTTTTAATTTTTTTTCAAAATTTTTTTTTTTTAATTTTTTTTAGAAAAAGTTTTTTCAAAATTTTTTTTTTAAATATTTTTTTTTTTGGAAAAAAAAATGTATGAAAAAAAATTTTTGATGAAAAAATATTTTTCCCGATTTCGACCCATTGTAGGTCCAACTTACTATAGCCTTATCTACATCGTTGCAATGGACTTTGAAATATCTATCATTAGATATCCATATTGTCTATATTAATGACTTAGTAATCCAGATATAGATCAAAAATAGGTCAAACATTTTGCTGATTTTAAATAGCAAACTTCTCGAAAGCATGTCTGACAGAATTATCGAAGATTTGGATCCCGAAGATATCTGGGGTCTTCAGAAAATTGATTTCAACAGACAGACAGACAGACGGACATGGCTTAATCGACTCCGCTATCTATAAGGATCCAGAATATATATACTTTATAGGGTCGGAAATGAAAAATGTAGAAATTACAAACGGAATGACAAATTTATATATACCCTTCTCACAAAGGTGATGGGTATAATTAGCTTTTATTTTAATATTTCTCAAAATATGTTAATTTTGTTCATACACTTCTTGTTCCAGTGGCCTAAGACACATTAATGGCCTGGGGAATTTTTAATAACTTTAAAATTTTTTAACCAATTTTTGTCTTTTATATCTCATTACAACGACAATTGCGTACACATTTAGATTCTTTTATATTAAACTAGCTGACCCGGTGCGCTTCGCCACCCCAATTATAAGAAAGAAATAGTACTATCAAGTCTCACTTTGTGAATCTAATTGAAAATGTCTAATTTCATATTTCTGGGTCCATTATTATAGCAAATGCAAAATGTGTTCCTAATTTAAAATTTTTAGGTTTATTATTATAAAATATTCAAAAAATACCATTGCAATAAGGAAATAGTACCATTGATTATCACTTTTAAATTCCCATTCACTAAACCATAACCCGTCAAGTTTGAATTTTAGATTTGTATATCATTTCCTATATTATCAACTAATTTTGTTTCTATAATACATAATATTTAATTAATTTGAAATTCTTCGATTTTTTGGAAACTCTAGGTCCATTATTATAGCAAATTCAAAAAAGTACCCATGAGAATAAAGAAAAAGTACCACGAAGTATGCCCTTGAATTTTCACTCACTTGGGACCATATACGCCAAATTTCATATTTCTATGTCCATTATTACAAAAAATTAAAAAAATACCATTAGAATATAGAAAAAGTACCAAAAATCCCCCACTTGTGGTTTCCCACTCCCTCGGGTCCATATAAGCTTAATTTCATGGGTTTAGGTTCATTGGTGAAAAAATTACAAAAAGTACCATTCGAATAAAGAAAAAGTACTAAAAAGTCTATTGTTATAGAAAATTCAAAAAAGTACCATTAGAAATAAAAAAATTACCAAAAAGTCTTCCCCTATAATTCTCCCTCACTGTAGAACAGTGAGTCCATTATTACAGAAAATTCAAAAAGTACCATTAGAATATAGAAAAAGTACCAAAAAGCAGCCACTTGTGGATTCCCACTCACTCGGGTCCATATAAGCTTTATTGGATGTTTCAATGTTCATTGGTGAAGAAATTACAAAAAGTACCATTCGAATAAAGAAAAAGTACCAAAAAGTCTCCCCCTAGAATTCTCACTCACTTTAGAACATATACGATTAATTTCATATTTCAATGACCATTATTACAGAAAATTCAAAAAGTACCGCTACAATATATAAAAGTACCAAAAATCAGGCACTTGTGGTCACTCCGGTCCATATAAGTTTTACTTCATGTTTCTAGGTTCATTGGTGAAGAAATTACAAAAAGTACCATTCGAATAAAGAAAAAGTACCAAAACCGCTACAATATATAAAAGTACCAAAAATCAGGCACTTGTGGTCACTCCGGTCCATATAAGCTTTACTTCATGTTTCTAGGTTCATTGGTGAAGACATTACAAAAAGTACCATTTGAATAAAGAAAAAGTACCGAAAAGTCTCCCCCTAGAGTTCTCACTCACTTAGGACCATATATGTTTAATTTCGTGTTTCTAAGTTCATTGTTATAGAAATTTCAAAAAAGTACCATTAGAATAAACAAAAAGTACCAAAAAGTCTCCCCCTAGAATTCTCACTCACTTAGGACCATATATCCTTAACTTCATATTTCTATGTCCATTATTACAGAAAATTGAAAAAAGTACCATTAGAATATAGAAAAAGTACCAAAAAGCAGTCACTTGTAGATTCCCACTCACTCCGGTCCGTATAAGCTTAATTTCATGTTTTTAGGTTCATTGGTGAAGAAATTACAAAAAGTACCATTCGAATAAAGAAAAAGTACCAAAACGTCTCCCCCAAGAATTCTCACTCACTTAGGACCATATATGCTTAATTTCATGTTTCTAAGTCCATAGTTATAGAAAATTCAAAAAAGTACCATTAGAATAAAGAAAAAGTACCAAAAAGTCTCCCCCTAGAATTCTCACTCACTTAGGACCATATATGCTTAATTTCATGTCTCTAAGTCCATAGTTATAGAAAATTCAAAAAAGTACCATTAGAATATAGAAAAAGTACCAAAAGCCCACTCTTGTGGTTTCCCACTCACTCGGTTCCATATAAGCTTTATTTCATTTTTCTAGGTTCATTGGTGAAGAAATTACAAAAAGTACCAATCGAATAAAGAAAAAGTACCAAAAAGTCTCCCCTTAGAATTCTCACTCACTTAGGACCATATATGCTTAATTTCATGTTTCTAAGTTCATTGTTATAGAAAATTCAAAAAAGTACCATTAGAATATAGAAAAAGTACCAAAAAACCCACACTTGTGGTTTCCCACTCACTCGGTTTATATATAAGCTTTATTTAATGTTTCTAGGTTCATTGGTGAAGAAATTACAAAAAGTACCATTCCAATAAAGAAAAAGTACCAAAAAGTCTCCCCCTAGAATTCTCACTCACTTAGGACCATATATGTTTAATTTCATGTTTCTAAGTCCATTGTTATAGAAATTTCAAAAAAGTACCATTAGGAGAACAAAAAAGTACCTATAGTTCAGTTAACAAATTTTGGTACCTAAATATTATCCCCTATTCCTAACACTAACTTCACTAAGATGTATATCAGCTAACTTTAATGTCTATAATTGTAATAATTAAAATATTAAAAAAGTACCAAAAATAAACACAATTTTTATCCCTTAAGGGTTCGAATTTCCAAAAAGTACCAAACTTGTATTTTTTATTTTTTGATAAGTAAAGAATGCGATTTAAAATTTGTTTATATGTTTATTGGTTTAAAAGATACATAGGGTGCCAAAAAAGTACCAAAATACAGTTTTTACCCGTTTTCTCCCCTAAAATGTTCGAATTTCGAAAAAGTACGAAACACCTGTCAACTTATTTTTTAGATGAAGTAACATGCAATTTTAAGTTTTTTTGTATCTTTATTAGTTTTGAAGATATAAGGTTACCGAATTTACCCGTTTTTACCCTTTTTTACCCCCTAAACGTTCGAATTTCCAAAAATCCCTTCTTATCGGATCGTTTTGGGGAGGGAGGAACCCACAGTTAATTTCATGATTCTAGCTTCAGCCGTTTGGGCTGTGCGATGATGAATCAGTCAGTCAGTCAGTTCTCACGAACTTTAACCCTCGTGCGTTCTATCCTAACCTCACACAAAATTGCCCTTAATTTTTGGAAAATCGAAGATAAAAAAAATAAGGTCCACCTTAGTATATACTAATCAACGTTCGATTGAAATAAACGATATGAGAAAATTAGTATGTATGTAAATGTTCTAACATCTTAAATTAAGACCAACATTTTCCAAAATCGATGTACCTATCAACTTTTTGTAAAATTGATTGAGGTAAATAGAGTTAAATAAAAATGCATGTCGTACGTTGTTATGACAGGTATTGTATGTTACAAGTGTTTAATAAAAAAAACTATTATGAGCCATTATGCGACGATATGAGCAACGTTACCGATAAGCTACGATTACCCTTAAAATACACTTTCAACTATCATTACAGATAAGATACCGTTAGAGAAATAACTCCAATTACCGGTACCGCAAAAATACCGATTTTAATTTTAATACGTATTGAGTTTATTGAAATCTACTGAATTTAAAATATTTTTAATGGAATACTAACTTTGTCAACTTATTTTTAATTTTTATTAATTTTCTAGCTGACCCGGCAAACGTTGTTCTGCCATACAAATTATTTCTATTTTGGCTGTTAAATAAAAATTATCGAATGTATTCCAAGTGAATTTGGTAATATACATACACTGATGGACAAAATTCACCGCCATTTCCCCTTCGGGATGTATAAAGGACCGCCACGCTACGTTTTTGTAAATTACGTTAAGTTAAAAAGACTTGTTTTAACTGAAGTATAATTAAAATGAATTATTGTTTTTGTTGAAAAAATAAAATTTTGTGTTTCAATTATATTTATAACGTGGTAGTCCTTGAAACATTCTAAAGGGAAGTGGCGGTGACTTTTGTCCATCTGTGTATGTATTTTTGACGCGAAATAAAGAGAAATACAAACATAATTTTTCGGCTAAAAATATTACAAAAAAATGGGTGGATAGGGACATCCTAATGACCTAGCGGTATTAAATATACTTAAGACCTATTCTCGTACCTTTCAAAAATATATAAATAGGTAAATATTGATATTTGGATATTGCTCATACAAAATACTTAATTCTCGGCAGAAAAATAGATGGGTGGGGGGGTTGATGAAAATTTGTTGTTATTTTAATATTTTAATATTTTAATGCCAAATAAAAAAAATGCGAAAAGAAGTTTTTGGTAAAACAAATTGTAAAACCAAATTCTTGATAGGGATGCCCTAATGACCGAGCCATTTCGGAGGGGTTCAAACACAAACATTGTGACACGAGATTTTTATATACAGTGTTGGAAAAAATAATAGAAACGAATGCTTTTTTCAAACTTTGTAAGTATATTAGTTAAGTTTAGTTTTGTTAAAAAAGATTTATACGCAGTTTTGTTTATCAGGCATACAGCATAAGAAAAAATATAATCGTTCCTATTTTCATTTATATTTTAATACATTATATGACTGACAATGTAGTCAATATTTTAAGTGGAAAAAATAATAGAAACGCGTAAAAGGATTCAATTTTTAGAGGCACATCTTTATATTTTTTTTTAAAAAACTATCTTATATTAATATTTTGTTGCTCTACCTTTGTTTTTCACAACTTTATTGCTTCTGCGGCTCATGGAATCAACCAATTTCTATGCAAACGTCCTTGTCAATGTCAAATCACTTTTCATGGATTTGTTCCCATAATTCTACCTTATTTTTCGGACTGAAACCCTCTAACTTCCTCTTGAGCACTCCCCAAAGGTGTTCCATTCGGTTAAAGTCCGGTGACTGCGAAGGTTATTCCATAAAAGGTACTTTGTTGACAGCAAACCAGTATTTTGCCAATTTTGAGGAGTTCTTCTGACCATTGTACTGCTGAAATTCCCATATGAAGAGCATCCTTTCCTCAGAAAATGGAAGCATTATGATTTGCAATATATTTACGTAGTCTGACACCAGAAGAGGAGAAACACCCAAATATCATGATGGATCCACCGCCATCATGATATGGGGTGTTTACGGTATTCTTGAGCTGTGGTCATACGAAACAAAGATAAATCTGTTTGGATCCGATGGGAAACATTAGACAAAAAGGCATATTATCCAAAATACACCAAGAAGACCGCAAAACAAGGCGGTGAATTCATCATGATATTGAGGTGTTTATATATTGCAAATCGTAATGCTTCCATTTTCTGAGGAAAAGATGCCCTTCAGATGGGAATTTCATATACAAATAATATATATACAAAGTTTGAAAAAAAAAGCATTCGTTTCTATTATTTTTTCCAACACTGTATTAGATTAATAATTTAGTTCAGTATGAAATTATAGTTATCATTAATACCTATAACACAACCAAATTAGCAGGAATTACCGTTACCGAAATAAGCGACAAAACGTTACCGTTAAGTTACCGTATCCACGGTTTTAAATTTTATCGGTTTTTTTGGAAACACTAATAATGTATACATAAATACGTACATGCTATTTCATCCAAAGCACTCACTACTAATGCTTCACAATTCTTTTCATGCATTTGAGTTTTTACTTTTTCCCATTTATCGGCAACAGTTTCGCCAGAAAACTTTAAGTCCAATGTTACTATGGGGTTTGATGTCAGATTTGGTTGATCTGTTCCCCAAACAATGTCAACAAGATTATCTTCAACGGGAATTAGTAAGCAATCTAGTAAAAAAAATTAATAAATATTCAAGGTTTATTGTTTTAATTCAATTTCTTAACCTGATGCCAATAAATTTTTCTCAATTGGCTTCCAAACACGGTAAGAATATAGCCTGGGATCCACACCCACAGCACTCCCTTTAGGTATATTTTTAGTCAACCAGCTTCCTACGCTTGGTGTCATAGGTAGACCATCTTTCATAAGACTCCAATTTGTATCCAACTGCTTCACGGCCTGCTGATAGTATCTGCCATCGGTCCAAAGCAATGCTTTGTCCATCGTTATAACAGCTGTACCAGCGGAACCATCAAACCCAGAAACAAATGCTCTACGCTCATCGTGTTCACAAATATACTCACTCTGGTGTGAATCATCTGATGGTACAATGTAAGCGGCTAATGATAATTCTGTATTTGAAGGCGGTTTTTGCATCAACTTGCGCAATTTTAATAAAATCTCAGTTGTATCCTTCATTGTGCGCACTAGAAACAATTACGTTTATGGCTCAGTTAATAATGTTTTATGTTAACTTGTTTAATTTGTTAACTTACTCGCAGTTTGCTTATCTTTTGCTTATAAATTTGTGTTATCAATATTTAACGGTAACACTTGAATATTTTACCAAAAAATTTATATTAGTGCAAAGTCATAATAAAAAATAATCTGCCTTATAAATAGAATGACTACAATGTTAACCGCTGACGGCAAACCACAGTAAAGCTGCCCACACACGGGTAATTTGTGAGTGCGATTTGTTCGTGTTCGACTTGTTAACGTCGCTTTTTCGATGTCTTCTTTGTTTGTTGGCGAACGGTGTAGACCAAAGTAAATTAATAATAATTTGTAATATTTAGCAATAAAAATTTAATTTATCAAGGCGATAATAGTTAGAATAATGTTGTAAGAATTTTTTGTAGAAAAAAGCTTTATTTTATAAACATTTATTTATTATTTACACATATTAGCATACACTACAAAAAATGCAAGTGCAATATTTTTTTTAACAATCTAAAAGTCGACTTTTATCGACTATTCGACTTTTATCGACTTTTGAGATAACATAATCGATTGTTCGACTTTTTTCCGACCAAAAAGTCGATTTCGACTTTTTCAGGAAATAGTCGATTGTTCGAACTTATAGAACCCTAGTCATGGTGTAATGATATACAAGGTGACATTAATCAAACAGCTGATTATTTTTTTGCTCGAGTTTGTTTACAACTTCAATCTTGTCAAAATTTTTTTTGCTGTAGTTTGTATACATTATGTCAGTTGTTTTTGACACTATAAAAGTTATTTGTTTTTGTATTGTTGTATTTGTTGCCGTAACGCATACACCTTATAATCATTACGCCATGACCCTAGTACAGCGAAATGCAAACTCACACCACTACAGTTTTTAGATATTGTAGTTGTATGAGTTGAGAATTATTCTCTGGCAAAAACAAAAACAACTAGCTGAAATAATGAAATAAACAAGCATAAAAGCGTAACACAACCTGCTTCTATCAATGCTCATGCGAGACTGACTGTTTTTATACAATGTGTGTGCTTGCGTACATGTGAAAATAAAAACAAGAGAGCTCATTTGAGAGCTCATTGCATTTCGCTGCCCTAGTAGTTCACTTGTCTAAACAACTGAATAAAAAAAATAATCAGCTGTTCTTCTGTCGTCTCCAAGGTGCATTTAATAAGGTGCCATCGGCAGCACAGCTGATTATAGAAATAGTACGCACAAATGTCAAACTACATATATAAAAAATATTCGCCCGTACGCCCGTATGTCAAACTCTATATATAAAAAATAAGTGAATTCGCCTGTATTTATTTCAATTCGCCACTGCTGTCACCTTGTTAAATACGCCTTGGTCGTCTCCTTCTATAGATTCGCCTTGTACGTAAGAGAAGAGTAAAGGCTCCATTAGTCTTTGCGTTCTGTAACGTTTCTGTTCTGTGCCGTTCTGAATGCTGTTATATTGTAGTTAGTTTTTCCGTAAGATCGTATCAGCTGTTTTTAAAATAATAACCAAAAAACCATCTTGGCGATTTTGTTACTATTTTTAGTGTTTTTTGTATTTAGACCTTCAACATATTATTGTGAACATTTTTATAAATACATACATATATTTTTTGTTAATGATTTAATTTAAACTAATTTTTTTACATACATAGTACATATATTAAAAGAAATTTATATTTATTTTATTAAATTTCAATGTTTTTTTGAAAATATATTTTTTATTATTTTGTTAATAATAAATATTTCCCTTTCAAAAATGTTGGCACCACTGCTTTCATATTGTTGGCATTTTTGTGTATATATGATATCAGCTGTTTTAGCTGTCACTTAACGTTGCGGACAAAATTCTGTTTTCAACAGATTCATCCGCAACAGAACGGCAACGTTACAGAAAAACTAACGACATACACAACTTTCCCTATGCTAAAAACAAAACAGCTGATTCGGAACGTACAAACTAACTAGGCCTTAAATGAAAAACGCGGCGCCCATGTTTTGCCTTTCCCTGCTTTAGACCATGATTTTTACCACAAAGTATACAGAGGCGTCAAATTTGACAGTTCAAAAACTCTAAAATCAGCTTTTTTTGAAATTGTTTCGATAGAAAGAGAAAACAAATTTGCGGTTTAATACAGACAGTGCGTTAAAACAACTATACAAATAAGCGCAAAACCAAACCAGTTGAAATTGTTTCGAGCGAAAGAGACAAATATATTTTGTTTGCCGTGTCGCCTCTGTATACTTTGTGATTTTTACGACGTCGTGTTTTCTTAATCCCCCTTTGAAGTTGCTTCCAAAATCATGTTGCGTTTATACTATAAACCAGGGGTGCCCACAAGTTCCTTATGGAAGAGTAAACACCAATACATTTAAAGAAAAACTACTTTTTATTCAATATTTGTTATTGTTAAAACCAATTCATACAAAGAAAAAAGAAAAAAAAACTCACTTTCAACACACACATTTTTAAAATATCATACGATAAACAAAAACAAAATCTACATGGATGATCGCAGTCGTCAATGTTTACCAGCAAAGCATACGAAATTGTTGTTGCTTTCAACATGCGTGTATTCAGTGAAGAACGACAAAAAAAAAAGACAAAGTTGTTTGCAAAGTAAATTAATAAAGTAGACTCAGTAGAACAGCTGACTATTTTTTTTACTTTGGTCTGAACTGTCAATTCACTTGTGGTTGTTGTGGCGAAAAATACAACATGCCCAAAAGCAAAAACAACAACAGGCAACTTTGACAGCTCAGACCTTAAACCAAAAACAAAATTACTTGTGGTTTTTGTAAATGTTGTATTTGTTGTAGTACTGTCGCTACTTTATTAATTTACTTTGGTTGTTTGTGTATTTTGTATTGCTAGTGCTGAGTGCTCTAGTGAGTATACAAAACTCACAGCCTATAGCTAAGAGCAATTACAAAAACAAAAGAGTACCAAGAGTATAGGGCTTGGGCATGGCTGCTATGAACTTTATAGCAAAGTAAATTAATAAAGTAGACTCAGTAGAACAGCCGACTATTTTTTTATTCAGTCTGAACTGTCAATTCACTTGTGGTTGTTGTGGCGAAAAATACAACAAGCCCAAAAGCAAAAACAACAACAGGCAACTTTGACAGCTCAGACCTTAAACCAAAAACAAAATTGCTTGTTGTTTTTGTAAATGTTGTATTTGTTGTAGTACTTTCGCTACTTTATTACTTTACTTTGCCCCCAAGCTTCTCTACACCCAAAATGCATTTAATAAGGTGTCATCGGCAGCACAGCTGATTATAGAAATAGCTCGCACAAATGTCAAACTACATATATAAAAAATATTCGCCCGTATGTCAAACTCTATATATAAAAAATAAGTGAATTCGCCTGTATATATTTCAATTCGCCACTGCTGTCACCTTGTTAAATACGCCTTGTCTACACCAAGGCGTATTTAACAAGGTGACAGCAGTGGCGAATTAAAATAAATACAGGCGAATTCAATTATTTTTTATATATAGAGTTTGACATACGGACGTACGGGCGAATATTTTTTATATATGTAGTTTGACATTTGTGCGTGCTATTTCTATAATCAGCTGTGCTGCCGATGGCACCTTATTAAATGCTTGGGTGTAGACCGTACGTCCGTATGTCAAACTCAATATATAAAAAATAAGTGAATTCGCCTGTATTTATTTCAATTCGCCACTGCTGTCACCTTGTTAAATACTAGGGTATTCAATCGATTAACCGTTAATCGATTAATTTTTGTCGGTTAACTGTTTGAATAATTTAAAATTGACGATTTTCAAATAACGAATAAACCGATTAATTTGTGTCGATTAACCGATTAACCGAAATGTCTCTTTTTTGCACTTTATACAGAATTATTTTTTAAAATTTAATTTCTTAACTCGTGAACATTCCCTTCTAGCAATAGTTATTTGAAGTATAGTACGGAAACTGAAACTAAGGAATTTATAATATATATATATATATATATATATATATATATATATGTATATATATATATATATACTGAACTGAACTATACTGAACTTGTCAAAAACATTACCAAAACAAACATACATAATACAATTTTATTTTCAACAACATACATTTATTTTTTTAGATATATGAAATTCAAGAACTATTGAAGAGCAGTAACACATTTCAATTTGTTCATGACACTTTTTATTATTTTTTTATGTTTTTAATTTATTTCTTTAGTTTTCAATTTTGTCACGAAACGTTAGAAAAGTAAACAAATTTGAAAAAAATACAATGGCGCTCTAAAAATGTAAACAAATTTTGACAAACACAGTATGTAAACACAAAGGGACAAAAAATTATCAGCTGTTTAGTTGCACAGACCTTATTAATAGACCTTGACAGCTACAAAGTAAACAGCTGATCAAGGTGCATTTAATAAGGTGCCATCGGCAGCACAGCTGATTATAGAAATATCACGCACAAATGTCAAACTACATATATAAAAAATATCCGCCCGTACGCCCGTATGTCAAACTCTATATATAAAAAATAAGTGAATTCGCCTGTATTTATTTCAATTCGCCACTGCTGTCACCTTGTTAAATACGCCTTGCAGCTGATTTATAATTCAGTGGTGCCACATTAATAAAAAAATAACCGTACAAAATTCCAAAGTAATTAAGATTGAAACAATTATTTTGAGTAAAAATATATATATGGTTATAATTAATTATGTACCTGTTATTAATTTATTTCAATATGGTTATCAGAAACTTCTCTTAATTAAGTAAAAAAATATATTTTTTTAAGCACTAATTTGATTTACATTTTTTTATTATGTATATCAGCAACACTATTTCTGTTTTGTAGTTGACAAAAATAGAAATTAGCCTAATGCATTAAACACATTCAAGACAGCAGGCTACCAACTTCAATCTGTCAAAAATAAAATGCACACGTTTATATGGAGACGATTATTTTAACGACAGCACAGCTACACGGCCACACGACTACTCATGCCGATGTAGCCGAATTAGGCTAATTTCTATTTTTGTCAACTACAAAACAGAAATAGTGTTGCTAATATAATAAAAAAAATGTAAATCAAATTAGTGCTTAAAAAAATATATTTTTTTACTTAATGCATTAAACACATTCAAGACAGCAGGCTACCAACTTCAATCTGTCAAAAATAAAATGCACACGTTTATATGGAGACGATTATTTTAACGACAGCACAACTACACGGCCACACGACTACTCATGCCGATGTAGCCGAATTAGGCTAATTTCTATTTTTGTCAACTACAAAACAGAAATAGTGTTGCTAATATAATAAAAAAAATGTAAATCAAATTAGTGCTTAAAAAAATATATTTTTTTTACTTAATTAAGAGAAGTTTCTGATAACCATATTGAAATAAATTAATAACAGGTACATAATTAATTATAACCATATATATATTTTTACTCAAAATAATTGTTTCAGTCTTAATTACTTTGGAATTTTGTACGGTTATTTTTTATTAAAGTGGCACCACTGAATTATTAATCAGCTGTTTACTTTGTAGCTGTCGTCTTTAAAATAATTCAGTAGCTGCCACACGACTACAACTGTAACCAGCAGAATTTGTGTTCGTGTAGTCGTGTAGCCTGTTGTCTTGAATGTGTTTAATGCATAATTAAGAGAAGTTTCTGATAACCATATTGAAATAAATTAATAACAAGTACATAATTGATTATAACCATATATATATTTTTACTCAAAATAATTGTTTCAATCTTAATTACTTTGGAATTTTGTACGGTTATTTTTTATTAAAGTGGCACCACTGAATTATAAATCAGCTGTTTAATTGTAGCTGTCGTCTTTAAAATAATTCAGTAGCTGACACACGACTACAACTGTAACCAGCAGAATTTGTGTTCGTGTAGTCGTGTAGCCTGTTGTCTTGAATGTGTTTAATGCATGAATGAGTTTTTAATACGTGTGAGTACGTTGTTGTAAATTTAGTTATGGTCAAAAAGCACGCGAGCAAAGTAAATTAATAAAGTAGACTCAGTAGAACAGCTGACTATTTTTTTTATTCAGTCTGAACTGTCAATTCACTTGTGGTTGTTGTGGCGAAAAATACAAAAAGCCCAAAAGCAAAAACAACAGGCAACTTTGACAGCTCAGACCTTAAACCAAAAACAAAATTGCTTGTGGTTTTTGTAAATGTTGTATTTGTTGTAGTACTTATTAATTTACTTTGCACGCGAGCATAGGAAATGCCTAGCTCTGTACTAGGGTATTCAATTAATCGGGTTTCTGGTTTAATCGGTTAATCGAGCAAATAATTAACCGGGGTTTATTCGGTTAATAATCGGTTAATTTAAAATTATTCGATTAACCGAATAATTTCTATTTTAATTTTAAATTGAAAATACAACAACGAATTTTGTGTACAAAAACATAAAAATGGCAAAAAAGGTATTTGAGATAATTTTTGTAAACATATCGCCTATTTGCTGCAACAACGTCATAACTCAAAATCCGTGTTTTTTGAACTGAGTAATACAAAATATGCGCCGTTCTATAATCTTTCATATAGTTTTATCAGTTTTCAAAAAAGTCAATTATTTTTTGTGCTTTTTTTGTTGTAAACACCAAAATTAATGTTTTCTCGTATATTTGATAAGTAAAAATTTTGGTTAAATACAGATTAGAAAGATATTAACATCTACTATTTATATTTCTGAAATCGCATGATTTGAAATTTTATTTAGGAAATAGTAAAATGTCTTATTAAATAGAGTTACTAAAATATGTACATATATGTAAAAAAAAAAAAATTTAATATTATAAAACAAAAAGGTATATACTCATAAATATATTTACTTATATGTTACTCTTGCAAGTAACATAACCTCACTTAACCAAAACATGTCTAATTTCATGACATCCATGCAAAATACCACACAAGAGCTTTTGAGACTCCAGAACCAAATGATACAAATACTCTCAACAAAAAAATGAGTTTTTTAAAAATTTGTTTCTGGAACGCAAATGGCTTGAACCAGCACAAGGCTGAGGTGTCACACTTTATCAACGAAAACAATATAGATGTATTGTTAATCTCGGAGACTCATTTAACAAATAAATATAATTTTCATATTCCAGGTTTTATATTTCATCCCACGAATCATCCTGATGGTAAGGCACACGGTGGTACTGGTATTTTAATTAGAAATAGGATAAAACATAAAGCAACATCCATTTGCTTAGAATGTGGAGTTGGAGATTTGACTCTAAGCTCAATATATTGCCCCCCACGATTTTCTGTGATTAAGGAACATTTTGAAGAATTTTTTAATACACTAGGAGATCGTTTCCTGGCTTGTGGTGACTACAACGCTAAACATACATATTGGGGTTCCAGATTAATGAATCCCAAAGGCAGACAGCTGTACAGGACTCTAGTTGATCGAAAAAATTGCTTAGATTTTATATCACCGGGTCAGCCCACTTATTGGCCTTCTGATCTTAGAAAAATACCTGATCTAATAGATTTTGCCATATCAAGGAATATAAACAGAAACTCTATTACTGCAGAAATATCATATGAACTATCTTCTGATCATTCTCCCGTTATACTACACTATTACGGCCAATATCAATCGTCTCATACGGAAGCTTCATTATTCAAGACTGATTGGTTGAAATATAGAAAATACATCAGCAGCCACATCCACACTGAATGTAACATACAGTGTGAGGAAGATATCAATGATTGTATCAGAGACTTCAAGTCTCTAATCTTTTCGGCCTTGGTTCACTCTAAATGCCAAATTCCTCCTAATCCTAAAATGTGTATTTCTAATGCAGAAATTAATAGACTCCTCCTCGAAAAGAGGAGATGTAGAAGAGATTGGCAACACAACAGATCCCCTGCTGCTAAGCAAGCAAAAAATTAAAAAGAGCCCTTCAGTCTGAAGAGGATCGCAGAAATCGAAACTATATTGAAAGTTTAACCAGTACTAAGCACACAAACTTCTCCCTTTGGAAGGCAGCTAAGAATATTAAGCCACCGGTAGAGGGTCAAAGTCCGATAAGAAAATCTGATGGTTCCTGGGCACGTAGTGCAAAGGATAAAGACGTAGTTTTCGCTGAACACTTAAGTAATGTGTTCCAACCAAACCCCCCATCAAACAATTTTGTATTGGGGGATTTACCTGTTCGGATAGGAACAGACTCCGAACTAATCATTCTTAGTATAGAAGATGTTCAGAGGATCATAAAGTACAATCTTAAACTAAGAAAGTCTCCAGGTTATGATTTAATTACACCTTCCATGATTGGAAACCTACCTGATGTGGCAATTATTGTGCTCACAGTATTATTCAATGCGATCTTGTCTCTAGGAGTATTTCCGAATGATTGGAAAATCTCCCAAATTATAATGATACCCAAGCCAGGAAAGGATTTGACATTGGCATCATCCTACAGACCTATTAGCTTATTGCCTTGCTTGTCTAAACTATTTGAGAGAATAATCCAAGGGAAAATTTTAACATTCTTAAATAGTCAAAACATTATCCCAGATCATCAATTCGGATTCCGTAAACATCATGGAACAATTGAGCAAGTTAACCGCCTAACTGGAGAGATACGAAAATCTTTCGAACTAAAAAAGTACTGTTCGGCAATATTTCTAGATGTTGCCCAGGCTTTTGACAAGGTTTGGCATAAAGGTCTAATACACAAGATTAAATGCCTACTGCCTTCTAGTACTCACAAAATACTAGAGTCTTACCTATCGGATCGCTTGTTTAGGATAAAATGCGGCGATTATGTGACAAGCGACTATGCGATCAATGCTAGTGTACCTCAGGGAAGTGTTCTAGGACCAACCCTGTACTTATTGTACACCTCACACTTACCCGAGTCCGAAGAATTAACCATTTCCACCTTTGCAGATGACACTGCAATTCTTAGTTCTCATGTGGACTTAAATGTAGCATCTAGAAACCTTGACAATTATCTCAGGCACGTGGAGACGTGGTTAAAAAATTGGAGAATACAAGTGAACGAAATTAAAAGCAAGCACGTAACGTTTTCACTTAGGAGAGGAAGTTGTCCACCAGTGACACTAAACAATGTGAACCTCCCACAGTCTGACCACGTTACATACCTTGGCATTCATTTAGATAGACGTCTTACTTGGCTTCGGCACATAGAAGCCAAGCGGCTCCACATAAAACTAAAAGCTTCTAATTTACACTGGCTAATCCACCACCAATCGAAATTAAGCCTTAACTGCAAAGTCATCCTGTATAAGACAGTCTTAAAACCAATTTGGACATACGGAATCCAATTATGGGGAACAGCAAGCAATACCAGTATAGATCTTATACAGAGGGCACAATCCAAAATTCTTAGAACCATGACGGGAGCTCCATGGTACATAAGAAACGAGAACATCCACAGAGACTTAGATGTACCCTTGGTCAAGGATGAATTCAGAAAAACTCGTGAAGCTTATTTATCAAAATTACATCATCATCCGAACCCGCTCGCAAGGCTACTTACAGCAACTCAAGACAGCTCAAGGCTGCGTAGAGCTGATTTACCACTCATCTAATTTTCCAAATATGATTCTCAATTGAGAGAACAATAATTGTCTAGTTTTAAGATGTAATTACATATTATAAGGCCTAGAAATTAAAGGCAGGAATAATATTATAATAAACGTATAAAAAAAAAATTTGTAATGAATTTCATATTTTTGCACATTGTATTATCTTTTAACCATATATGGCCCATTAGGGCTCGGTTAAATAATGAATAAAGAAATAAATAAATAAATTTTTTTGTCATAAAACATTCAGAGACGTTTTTCTCGAAACGACTTTTTTTGAATTATGACGTTGTTGCAGCAAATGAGCGAAATTTTTAGGGTTGAGTGAGAGTTTTAGGGTTTTAGTGAGATCTTCTGAAATAATCTTTTATAAAACGAATATAATTTAAACGATTTTTTTCTTTAGATTTAATAAAACTTTTCTTGGAAAAAAAACTCTCTCGCTGATTGTATATTGAGAAATCAAAACCATGATAAAGAATATTCCTTTTTGGATTGTTTTAGATTTTGATTAATTTAATAGTTTCGTCTATACATGTAAATACAAACAAAATAAATACAAACAAAAGTTTTAAAGTGCAAAAGAAAGGGAATTTCGGTTAATCGACACAAAAATTAATCGGTTTATTTGTTATTTGAATATCCACTATTTTTAATTATTCGAACAGTTAACCGTCCAAAATTAATCGGTTAATCGATTGAATACCCTAATATATACTCAATAAAAAAGTTATAAAATTTTCAGTTTTGTTATGGGTTTCTCACTGTTATAAAGTTCAGAATACATACGTGTATAAATATAAAAAATATTTGGTGTCGACTTTTTTTTAATTCAATGCTTTTGATGTTATATTTTTACTTACTTAACCCTTATGTGAATGGCAAAAAAAAAACACCTTTAACAGCATTGCAAGGTACCCGGGTACCTATATGGAAATAGTACAGGAAACTAGATATTTTTGTCGAAAATATGTGCATAATCACTGAAAATAACTCTGAGACTTACAAAAGATCTTAATTTTCAGTAAATTTTCAATACTTTGTAAATAGTAAACGACTACAACACAAAAATAGACAGAACAGCAAAGAAAATAAAAACATTTGAGCCATTCCGTGAAGAAGAATTAAATGCTTTTATAGGAATTTTTATTCATACTGGCATCCACAATTTGATTTGTGGACGCCAGAGACCACACAGCAATGAAACAGATAAAGCTACTGCTTTTCGAGATATTTGGACAATGCTGAATGAAAATTTACGTCACATTTTCTGAGTGTATTTCAATAGATGAGCAGTTGTATGGATATCGCGGACGTACCCGTTTTACGCAGAATATGACGTATAAGACAGACAAATATGCCATAAACATATTTTGGGATTGCGATACACTGGTAAACCATTTGAAGACTGTTTTATCCATTCAAAAGCTCCGGGAGAAATGTAACTACTGACACCATGGAAAGCCTAATGTATAATATACTTTTGATGCTAAACCTGAAATTATAACAAATTACACCAAAACCAAAGGAGGATTTGATAATATGGACAAACTATTATGCTAATATTCATTCATGCAAACGCAGAACAAATCGATGGTCACAATAATTATTTTATAATGCTATATATGTAGCAGCATTAGCATCTTATATTCTATATATGGCAAACCATACACAATTGCGTTCCACAGACTGTCGCAGACAATTTTTGAAAGAGCTAAGCTTTGAACTGAGCAAGAAAAACATTCATCAACGCATTAAGAACCCAAAAGTTATCTCCCAATTATGAGTCAAATCTGCAATACAGAGTGTGCTTGGGAAAGGTTTTGAAGTTTCCGGTTTGCAAAAAATAATAAAAGCGGTCGTAGTTCCCTAGTAGGGAGTTGTCACGTAAGCTCGCAACTACGTATGAAGCAAATAAAAACACGTAAAGCTTGCACCATATGTTCCAAACCGATGTGTAATGAGCATTCAGCAAACTGTCCAATATGCATATAAAAAAAAATATTTTTTTGTTTATTTAGCTTCAGCAAATAAAAGTTTTAATCTAAAATATTCACAACGACTTTCTTTAATTTTATTTTAGTAACCTTTCACTAAAAATATATACTTCCAATAATCGTTTTTTGATATTTAATGTATCAAGGTACCCGGGTACCTTGCCATACCGTTAAGGGTGTATGATGAAAATTGTTCCACCACGCCTCTTCAAAATAATTTTTAAGTCAAAAAATGCTGATAGTTTAAAATTTATTAAAAGTTAGGAGTTCTCAAGAAGTTTCAAATATGTGGACCAACTGTTTCTATAAAAAAAATTAAGCTGAAAACGCCAAAGGTACCCGGGTACCTTGCTATTCACATAAGGGTTAAAGAATGGTAAACATAGCCTGTGAGGCGAAGCAATTTTGTTTTTTTTGCGATATTTTCTAATCGCTCACACGTATAAAAGCGTGCGCTCGTGCCAACTCAATTAAGTGTTGTACAAGCTTGCGCAGCGAAGTTATTTTGTTTTCCTCCGTTGCATTGCTGATTTATGCATACTTGTGTCGTCTGTGGGGCGAAGTTTACCAATAAAGTTAATTTTTTGGTACATATTCGATACAGAAGAAACAAGTATAAAAAGGACAAAAGATCATAATGCGATTTCTGTCCTCCGAATTGAAGCATATGAGCTTATGTTTCAGCGTAAAATGCAAGAAAACGTACTGCCTACAGCACAGATCACCAAACTGTTGGCAATATGACGTTAAAAAGTAAGTGGAAAAATCACAAATTTTATTTTAGTCTGTAAGTTTTTTTTTAAGTTATAAGCTTCATATTATTTTTGAATATGTTAACTGGATCTAAGGTCTATAAGATACAATACTTTATTTATTTATTTGGAACGGAGTTTTTTTGTTTTTTCTTTTAAATATCTTTTTATATCAGCGATTAAAATATGTGGTCTACAAATATGGCTTTAATATGTTTAAGATATTTAAAAAATATAGTTTTTGTTTATTTTTGTTTTTGATTTAATAATATTTTTATTTTTTTTAATGAAATGTGCGTTTTTTATAAAAGTGGCCTCACAGGCGAAGTTTACCATTAAATAGCTAAAAAATATGTTTACCATTCTAGGGTTAAATATATTAACGAAATAAATAGTTTTTATTTCTGAATTTGATGTTTTTTGACGTTTAACTAAAATCCCGAAGTCCCGAAAAACCCCGGGATTTACATTTGCAAAATCCCGAACCCCGGGATTTGTAAAACGCAGTCCCATTTGGCATCCCTAGTATAAACCAATTTAAGGGCAGGCTGCTTTAAACCATAACGTATATTCCTTATAAATTAATAATAATAATAAAGTGATAAACTTATACACTAGTATACATATAAATATGAAATATAGGCAATATAAAATTATAAAATAATTTACTTAAAGAAATTAACTAAAAACTTACAATTTCAATTAACTGTGCTCCAATTGATTGGTACGAATGTTTTGTAATTTCGATTCCATTGTTTATTTCATGTTCTTGAAAATTATTGGGTAATTTAGTAACATCAACGAAGAACATTAGTTTTGACTTTGTTATTATCAAATATGCAAAAAATACAGGATTGTAACTTATATCAGAACCTCGTAAATTCAGAAACCCTAAAAAGAAAAATATTTTATTAAACTTGTTATATTATTGATGCAATCTTTAAGTCAAATGGATAATTTATACCCTTACCAAAAAGTATTGAAATTTTGTAAAATCACTAGTGTATACAACTAGGAAAATTTATATAAATTGTCTATTTATTATTCGATAGTAGCATTCAAAATCTTTTTAGACAAATATACATATTTATTTAAGAATATAACATTTACTTAAAACATCTAAAAGCTGTTTTTATAAACAAAATTATGTATTAATTTGCCATCCTTTAAGTGATCTTCAAATTTTTCTTAAAACTGTATATACTAGAAAACAAAATCCATGTAATAAAAATAGTTTTATAATTTTCCAAACAATGAAATATTTGTCTAAAGTGCATACGTATTGTTACGAAATTGTACTTGAATTCAAATATAACGATTTTAAGAGCTGATTTAAAAGTAGCATAATGCTTTCAAATAACAGTGCTGTAATAGTAAACTGTAACATATCTGTGGGCATTATTAAATAAAAGCTTTCAGTTGACCATTGATCGTAAGTTGGCAACGCTGTTTGCTGCGACCGTATATTCGAATTCGAATATTCAGTTAAAGAACATTGTAGAAATAGAGCTTTCTAGATGGTAATGCAGTGTTATAAATAGTGGCAGAGGTTGCAGTCGTTAGTGAGTTTATCAGAGACGCTTTTCGAATAAACATCAACTGAGTGCCTTAAAGTGTGTTGTGTTTTTCAAGTGAATTCGTGTACATTATAAATTGTGTCTGTATTTCTGCGAATTTATAAACGTGTATAAAAAACATTGAGTGACTATTTAATTCTGTTGTTGTTGTACATTTGAATAAATAAAGAGTTGTTACCATTTTCAAACTACTAAACGACTTTTATTTGCAATCAAAAGTATCCGATTTATTTAAAGGAAATAAACTAACGTTTTGAAAAGGTTAAAACGTAACAGTATAAATGTGTTTCAGTGATTAAGGTAGTGGTTAACCCCTAAAATTGGGAAACACACATTTCTGAAAAGGTCATAATTTTTGATTTTTTAATTTAATTTGTTTTATATTAAGTTTTTAAAAAGCTACGTTCAAAGATTTTAAGTATTCCTATAACTACTACTTCAAAAAATTTTCTATAACGGTAGCAGTAGAATTTGTTTTTATTTTTTTGGATTATTTACAGTTTTTTTTTTTATTTCATCATAACCAAGCCTACTATAGGCCATAATCGGTCACAAATTTCTACTTAAAAATATATAAACAATAGAGTGTCCCTTAGAATTAAATTTTTGGAAATGTTGAGACGGTACCCCCTGAAAACTTGTGTAATGACATAAAATACCACCAAAAAAATGTTTAGCTTGTTCTAAGAAGGGCAACCCGTGCCGACTTAGCGATTTAGTTTTGAGGTGCATTTACAAGGGGAAAAAATGCATTTTTTCAGTTTTTGTAAAAATTTTGCCATTAAATAATTACTTTTGTAATTTAATTTAAAAGAATCGAAATGTGTACGTAATTGTCGTTCTAATAAGATATAAAAGACAAAAATTGGTTAAAAAATGTTAAAGTTATTAAAAAATCGCCAGGCCATTAACGTGTCTCAGACCACTAGAACATGAAATGTAGGAACAAAATTAATATATTTTGAGAAATATTAAAATAAAAGTTTATTTTTACTTAGAATATATCCATATTTACTTGTATATGAGTTTTTGTCTTCGTAGGATACCGCTAACCTATTCCCAGGTATGACCAAAAAAAATTATTTTTTTTAACGGCAGTTTCAAAATTCCATTTACAAATTTTTAAAAATTTTGTTAAACAAATTTCAGAATTTTTTGATCATCACATGGGGATTTATTAACAACATAATAGGGAATAAAAATATGACAATACCTCCTATAGTTTTTCCGTACCAGCGATTTAAATTTGGAAAAGCTAATATTTTGGCCATATTTTGGAGAATGAGCCGAATTTCCTTACTGTTATGATTTTAAAGTAAAAGCTATTCAGAATAGTCCAGGTAATTTAAAATATTGTCTGAAAGATTTACTAAAATCGGAAAACTTAAACTTAAATCGTGAAGGTCAAAGTTAAAATTTTTCAATATTTCAAATTTCTCATGGAAAGATAGCGAAATGTTATATATTTTTGGGCCGATATTGATGAAACTTAAGAAAATCCACATCTTATATAGAGGAGTGAATTCATTGGCCCATAATCATAGTCAAAAGTAAAGTACATTTGAAGAGAATTAAACTCGACTTTACTTAAGAGTGGACTTTATGTCTATCATAGACAATGTTATTCCTTAATATTTGTTAAGGACCGTTTCCACTTTTACGTATATAAAATTTTAGCAAACTTATAAACGGACTAATAAAATTGAATAATGAAAAATTCTGTCGATAAAAATTACAAGACCGGTTTCTTTCGATAATATAACAAGATCGAATTTATTTTTAAAAATGGTTTCTTCAAAATTTGACAATATAACAGTTTAGAAAAATTACCCAAGCATTCTGAAAATTAGAGTAGGTAATTCAAAGATAGTTAATTGTCAAAATGCTAGGGTAAGTAACAGTGATTTAAAGTAATTAATTCATTAAAAATTCAAATAAAAATAAATAATGTACAATGACGCAACACCGGCCCCATTGAAGGACATACGGTCTTCAATTCATTGGTAGTAGCGCAAGTTTATGGATTGGCCTCTTCAAAATACCATGTCTAGTCTTCACCTCCGCTACTGTCACTTTGCCGTCCGCGCCTGGGGTTACGGCCAACACTGCAGGGGTGGCATGTTGTCCTCGTGAACAACGACGAGCTTGCCGACGACGAGATTTGGCTCTTCTTCTGCCCACTTGGTCTTGGCTTGGAGGCTGCGGACGTAATCATTCTCCCAAGATTGCCAAAACATCCGCTTGAGAGTGCAGGTAAGCCGCCATCTCTTGCAGTACCTCAGCTTGTCCACTTCTTCGTGAGGCAATTCTGGCGGCAGCGCTGGAAGGCTCTCTCCGATTATTAGATGCCCTGGAGTTAACGCTGCGCTGTCGTTCGGGTCGTTGCTGACGGGGGCTATTGGTCTGGAGTTCAGAACTGCCTCTATTTGCGCCAGAACCGTTTGTAGCTCCTCTACGGTTAGCACCACTTTGCCCACGGTTTTGATGAGAAGCGATTTGGCAGATTTGACGGCCGCTTCCCACAGACCGCCGAAATGTGGAGCTCGAGGCGGAATGAACACAAAGTTGATGGCAGCGTACATTTTCATAGCGTCGGCATTGTTGGCCATTGCTTCTCTGAGCTGGAGCAATTCTCTACTGGCACCCACAAAATTCGTTGCGTTGTCGCTGTATACACGCTCTGGGAGCCCTCTCATGCCGACGAACCTTTGAAGACAGAGAATAAAAGAATTTGAAGACAAATCAGTAACAAGTTCGATATGTACAGCTTTTGACGTAAAACACACAAATATAGCGGTGTACATTTTAACAGGTGGACGGCCACGTATTTTAAGTGTTACATTAACTGGGCCGCAACAATCTTCACCACATACTTTAAATGGGCGTAGAGCTCTCACCCTATCGGCGGGCAAATTTCCCATTATTTGATTCATTAGTTTAGGTTTGTAGCGAAAACATTGAATACACTTGCGAACTAGTCTATCATCGAGAAAGCGAAAAACATACGAAAATACTCGAATCATTTTTTTGTATGATGAGTAACTTTCAATAATCTTCGCAATATGATTAATTTCGTTTTCTTCTACAGCCAAAAACACATTAGTTTTCCTTGTTTCAAGTGACTCTTGTTCGGGAGTTAATTTGAAATGCTCATTAGTATCTTCGAGTAGAAACTTTGGGCCATTAAACCAAATAGAGTCAACTAATTCTTCAACATTACATCCTCTTGAAACAATATCGACCGGATTTTCCTTATTTGGAATATGACGCCATGTGGCCTGGCCCGATAGTTCTTGTATTTCTGAAACTCGATTTGATACGAATTTTGCCAGAGTAGAAGGATGAGTTTGAATCCAGCGCAACGTAATTTCTGAATCAGTCCAAAATGTAACGTTTTCCACTTTAAATAATATTGTATGCTTTATTTTGGACCATTACTTGCTTAGTAGATGCGCTGCGCATAGTTCAAGTCTTGGTAAAGACTTGGTCTTCAGAGGAGCAACTTTCGATTTAGCCGTTAGTAATCGGCAAGAAGTCTTACCAGAAGCTCTACTCCGGATATAAATGCAACAGCCATAAGCTCGCATAGAGGCATCAGAAAACCCATGAATTTGACATTCAGTATTTGATGAGGTCAAAACAAATCTAGGAATTTCTATTATGTCAATTTTTAATAAATTGGCATTAAAATTTGTAAAAGAAGTATCAAGGCGCATGGGAATAGACTCATCCCAATCTAGCTGCATTAGCCATAATTCTTGAAGAAGAATTTTTGCCTTGATAATCAAAGGGCACAAAAGTCCGAGCGGATCGAATAATCTTGCCGAAACTGACAAGATAATTCGTTTTGTTGCTTTCAAGTTTTGAAACAAATCATCCAAGTGGTATTCAAATACGTCACTCTTCGGAATCCAATAAGTGCCTAAAGTTTTAGTGAAATCCTGATTTGTCTGTATTGATTTTTGAATTGTAATCGAATCTTGATCATAACAATTTGAAAACCATTTAGTCAGATTAAAGCCTGCCGATTGCAATATTTGTGTGACTTGGGACCTTATTATATTTAGATCTTCTATTGATTCAGCACCAGTTAAAAGATCATCGACATAAAAGTCTCTCTTTATGACTTTAGAACCAATTGGCAATGACTTTTCAAATAATTCGCTCACATAAGTAAGGCAACGTATTGCCAAGAATGGAGCTGATGATGTGCCATAAGTCACTGTATTTAATTTATAAATCTCAATATTTTGAGATTGATTTTCACGCCATAATATTAATTGAAAATTTCTATCGGCCTCGTCAATTATAACCTGACGGTACATTTTTCCGATGTCAGCCTTAATAGCGTTGTGACGTGGTTTTGTCTTCGGCTGAAGTAACTTATTCGTGTCCAGGGTTTACTTACGGGTTCACAAACCTTAAGTAATAAGACGATTATTTTCCCTTTCTGGGGGTTAAAATAAGTAAATCTCTTTATTGAATTTTATTCTTTGTTTAAAATACAATTATAAAAAGATACTACGAAAATAGATACGATAAGATACGTCGGTCGGGTCGGCAACCAGGATCTCGTTTTCAGGTTCTGGATTCGGTTTTCGGGTGGTTCGGGTTTTGGCTCTCGGCTAAATTAGATTTCGGCAGGTTCGGGTTTTAGTCCTCGGTTAATCGGATTTCGGCAATAGTGAGATCGGATTCGGCTTAACGCAGGTTCGGCGTTCTGTATTCAGGTTCGGGTTCTTGTTGATCGGGATGGTTTTTAGAATACTACTATATTTAATTCTTAATTCTAAATAATACAATGATTGCTTATGCTACGAGAACAGGCGACCGAAGTCACGGTAAGAACAGGCGACCGAAGTCACGGTAAGAACAGGTGACCGAAGTCACGGTAAGAACAGGTGACCGAAGTCACGGTAAGAACAGGTGACCGAAGTCACGGTAAGAACAGGTGACCGAAGTCACGGTAAGAACAGGCGACCGAAGTCACGGTAAGAACAGGTGACCGAAGTCACGGTAAGAACCGGCGACCGAAGTCACGGTAAGAACAGGCGACCGAAGTCACGGTAAGAACAAGCGACCGAAGTCACGGTAACAACAGGTGACCGAAGTCACGGTAAGAACAGGCGACCGAAGTCACGGTAAGAACATGCGACCGAAGTCACGGTAGGAACAGGTGACCGAAGTCACGGTTATTTATTAATTAGATAAAACTCAACCCAAGGCCGAGTATTATCTTAGAAAATACAACTAATTTCACGAAAGTAAAATTAGTCGGCTCTTCAGTTATATTTCTATAATTTCCGAGACTTGAGGTGCAGATTCTCGTCTTGTGTGAACCGCCCCTAATGTAACAAAACCTTCTCTTATTTCCTACTTATTTCCAAATAAACTGCATGGGAATTATATGACTGCTTGTTGTCTTTTGTTTAATAAGCAATGCAGTTGGTTGTTTTACTTATGCATGTATTAGTGTGATGTGTGTGTGTATGAACACAACATGTTGGTATGAAATGTTTATGTTTGATTGAGTATGTTGAATACAATAGGAGGGTTCAGACGGGATATAATAAAGAAATTAATATAAAATATATTATATTTTATACATATAAAAATATTAATAAAGATAAATATTTAATAAAGGAATAAATACATACGGTATAAAGAGTACTTTATGTACATGTATGTAGAATTAGTCAAGGGACTAATTCTATGTTACATCCCCCTCCTTCTTTTGAGAGCGATGCTTTCATCGGAAATCTGATTGAATTGTGGGCGAATTTTGGTCCGTAGACCCGCACTACCTTAAAGGTAATATTAACCTTCCGAATGGAAGGCTCGGCCCTTAACAGAAATATACAGCTTAGAATAAAATAAGTATATATAGTAATGTTGCTATTCTACAGCTTACGATAATATAAATAAATATTGCTATTCTACAGCTTACAATAAGAAAATAAATGTTGTTATTATATATATCTTAACCTAAGATGCTATTCTACAGCTTTTTTTTTTAATCTTGGTTTTAATTTCTTTGGACATAGGTTTTTAAATCCTGGATATTAGCTCTAACTTTTCGGCTGTTTTGGTCTTCTAATTCGTAAACGTTAGAGCCAAGACGACTAATGATTTTAAATGGTCCGTTGAACTTTTCTGCTAGTTTTTGGGCGAACTTGTCAGCTGCAGACGATAAGTGTCGTTCCTTTTTCCAGACTAATTCGCCGATCTTTGGTTGCCACTGTCGTCGTCGTAAATTATAGTATTTAGCCTGTCGAGCGCTACCCACTTGCTTTCGTAGTGTTACTTCCTTCCAAAATGTTTCTACTTTTTTATCTGGTTGTTCTTCGGTGGGGCATAGGTGTTCGTGTCTTAATTGTTTGGGGCAAATGGGGTTATACGATCTCAGCCGGAGAAAATGTAGAGGTGTCGCTAATAGCCGTATTAATGGCGAATGCTATTTCGGGAAGCCGTGCGTCCCAGTGACGATGATCCGCGCCGGTTTGCTGCGCGATCATTGTTTTAACTGTTCGATTGGTTCTCTCGGTCGGATTTTCATGTGGGGCAGTAGTACAATGTTGAATACCCGAATTGTTAAGCAAATGCTCTACAACACGACTCGTGAATTGGACACCGTTGTCAGTTAGGAATATTTTCGGGCATCCAAAACGAAAAATAACTCGTTCCCGTAAGGCCTTTACGACTTCTTTCGCCAACGCTTGTCGTGTGGGGACCAATTCAACCCATTTGTTAAATATATCTATTAGGACGAGGAGTGCGGTATGGCCGTTTGTAGAGCGCGGTAGGGGGCCCACAAAATCGGCTGCTACAATTTCCCAGGGAGCGCTACACTGCATTGTATTCATAAAACCGGTTGATTTCCTTTGTTCGGGTTTGTATCGTGCACACACATTGCAGGATCGTACATATTGCGTGACATCCCTATACAAGCCTGGCCAGTAATAGTTCTCTTGGATTCGTTTCGTGGTTTTATTAATCCCGAAGTGACCAGCATTGGGAGAGTCGTGATTTTCTTGCAAGACTCGTAAACGATCTTCCTGAGGTACACACATCTTCCATTCGGGTCTCGGATCAACTACTGACTTTCGTGGGATATGTTTAAATAGTTGGTTTTGAATTAATTGAAAATCTGGATATTTCTTCCTATTTGTTAGAACAAGCTCTGACATTCGTTGATACCAATCGAGGGTTGACACTGCCATTATGGTATCATTTTCTGTAGATGGTAACGGGGCTCGGGACAGTGCATCGGTAACAACATTGACACTTCCCTTTCGGTACTCGATACTAAAGTCGTACTGTTGGAGCTCTAAGGCCCAACGGGCTAGACGTCCTGATGGATTCTGGAGTGAATGGAGCCATTTTAGCGAATGGTGATCGGTAATGACGGTGAAGTGGTATCCTTCTAAATATGGCCTCATTTTCCGAATTCCGTACAGTATTAATAATTCGTTCCCGTAAGGCCTTTACGACTTCTTTCGCCAACGCTTGTCGTGTGGGGACCAATTCAACCCATTTGTTAAATATATCTATTAGGACGAGGAGTGCGGTATGGCCGTTTGTAGAGCGCGGTAGGGGGCCCACAAAATCGGCTGCTACAATTTCCCAGGGAGCGCTACACTGCATTGTATTCATAAAACCGGTTGCTTTCCTTTGTTCGGGTTTGTATCGTGCACACACATTGCAGGATCGTACATATTGCGTGACATCCCTATACAAGCCTGGCCAGTAATAGTTCTCTTGGATTCGTTTCGTGGTTTTATTAATCCCGAAGTGACCAGCATTGGGAGAGTCGTGATTTTCTTGCAAGACTCGTAAACGATCTTCCTGAGGTACACACATCTTCCATTCGGGTCTCGGATCAACTACTGACTTTCGTGGGATATGTTTAAATAGTTGGTTTTGAATTAATTGAAAATCTGGATATTTCTTCCTATTTGTTAGAACAAGCTCTGACATTCGTTGATACCAATCGAGGGTTGACACTGCCATTATGGTATCATTTTCTGTAGATGGTAACGGGGCTCGGGACAGTGCATCGGTAACAACATTGACACTTCCCTTTCGGTACTCGATACTAAAGTCGTACTGTTGGAGCTCTAAGGCCCAACGGGCTAGCCGTCCTGATGGATTCTGGAGTGAATGGAGCCATTTTAGCGAATGGTGATCGGTAATGACGGTGAAGTGGTATCCTTCTAAATATGGCCTCATTTTCCGAATTCCGTACAGTATGGCTAGGCATTCTTGTTCTGTGGTTGAATTTTTTTTCTCTAGTTCGGTTAACGTGCGACTGGCGTAAGCTATAACCGATTCTGAACCCGAATGGCGTTGAAACAGTACGACTCCCAAACCTTCCAAGCTGGCAGCTGTCTGCAAGAAAAAAGGATGTTCAAATCTAGGGCATCCGAGAACCGGGTCGCTGGTGAGTGTTTCCTTCAAGGTTGTAAAAGCGTTTTCTTGTTCTGACCCCCAATGCCATCTTTGCCTTTTCTTTAATAACAGATTTATTTCATTCATTTCATTTATTGTAATATTTGTAAGCCACATTTGGCCAATAATATTAATACTAATACATTCATATTAATACTAATAGTAAATATTACAGAGTTTAACAAATTATTTATGATTACAAAACATACTTAAATTAAAAACTATGGCCCCCCAGCCAAAAAAGAGATATAAAAGATATGTAAATATAAGCTATTCAGAAACAAAGGGTCCTTGTTAGCGAAAAAAACTGTATAAGTCAATTCAAAAGAAACAATTATATTATTTATGAAAATACTTAGAAACTAAACATTTTCACAAATATACAAAAAAAGTTTTTTTCTAAAAACATTACTTGAGTCGGCAAAATTTCTTAACTAGGAATGAACGTTCAAAAATGGGTGTAGAAATACGAGGTAGTATAATTTGTGCATTCCTAGTAGACCTTGAAAAGCAAATGTTAGCTCGTAGGCTAGGTGGTATCGAAGTAATAATAAGTCTGTACAAGAATATCATTAGCCTAAAATTCACAAATTTACGGAATGTACATCCCAAGAACCTTACAACATATGGCGTTATATGTTCTCTTAATCCCACATTAAAAACAAAACGGACAATCATGTTGAGGATTTTCTCCAATCTTGAAAAACATGTAGTAATAGTACCTGATGTCACTTCAATGCAATAATACAACTGCGATGATAAAAGTGCCAGAGCCACACTACGCCGAATATGAAAAGGTAAAAAAATGTCTGCATTAAACAATCGGCGCATGGTAAAAATAATCTTTGGGGCCAGGGCATCAATATGCCTATCAAAATTAAGTTTCTTATCAATAATGACTCCCAAGCATCTCATGTCATCCACAATTTAATCTCCTACCATCAACATGTCTATCAAAAACATAATCATGGGGATTTCCAAAAAATATGCACTTTGTCTTCTCCAAGTTAATACTAAGGCGATTATTAGACATCCAAGATGAAAAATTACTAAGACAAAAATTCGTAACAGCTTCTAAAACATCCTTGAATTGCCTATCATTGCAAAAAAGTAATTGGACATCATCCGCAAAAATAAAAGGACTACATAGATGAGAATTCCTAAGATCAACAACCAAATCATTTAAGTATAATATGAATAATAGAGGACCTATAACTGATCCTTGTGGAACACCACAAGCTATATCACGAATAGCACTTAAGTTACCTCCAACATCAACAAATTGTGAACGACCATTCAAATAAGAATATAATAGTTTACAAGCTGACCTTGAGAATTTGAAGTTATTACGAAGTTTCGATATAAGAACACAATGATCAATTCTGTTAAATGCTTTAGAGAGATCAAGTGACACCAATAAGTTAAGTCTACCTTGATCTAAATTTCTTCTAATCATATCAGTCATTTCAACTAAAAGAGACGAAGTTGCATATCCCTTTCTATAAGCATACTGACCATCACAAATCAAATTTTCCCTATTGAGGTATTCTAACATTTCAGCCTTTAACAGATGCTCAATAATTTTGGATATAACCGGAAGTATATTAATAGGCCGCAAATTTGCCATAGACAGACCTTGACTAGATTTAGGAATCGGAACAACCCTTGAGAGCTTCCAAGAAGATGGATAAACGGAAGTAGTTAATATGGTATTAACTATATGTAAAATGTGTCCACTAATGGCTGGAAATATTAATCTTACAAACTTTAACGGAATTCCATCTGCGCCAACAGCATTAGATTTCAATTTATTAAAAGCATCAAAAAGTTCCAACTCAGAAACATTATTGAATGTAAAGCATGGGCAATCATCCAAATAATTAAAATCAATTTCTTCTGCAGTAACTACAGAATTACCAACAAAATAATTATTCACCTCATTAGCATCCAGATCAAATAAAGTTGATTTACGTTGAAGGCATCCAGCGTTCCTCAATATTTTCCATATATTAGCATTATCACATCTTTTAAATTTCTCAACACCATCACGCCTCTTAAACTTTCGAATAATATTCTTTGCCCTATTACGGTATTTACAATAGGTCCGCCAATTCTCATCTGTATGAGTTTCACGAAAGCCTTTGTATGCGATATCTCTTAGAGACACTGCATGTACAATCTCCCTAGAACTCATCCAAGACTCAACACCAATTTTATGCAGACGACGAACAATGGGAACAAACGAAAAAGCAGACTCGAGGAAAGTGTCTAATAAATTGACCTGATAATCAACATCATTTGTGCAGTAAATGGAAGAAAAATCATATGAGTTATAAAAATATTCTAATCCAACCATGTCAACATTATTAAAATCCCTAAACTCGAATTGTTCTTCATTCACACTTTCTCTCAAGGTTATTGAAATAAAAATAAAAGCATGTTCAGAGTTTAAAAATGGACATTGAAACTGACCAGACAAATTTATAATAGTATCACAACTTGTCATAAAATAATCTATTAAAGACGATGAGCGATGGCCAATATTGAAATGTGTAGGAATCATGTTATGGTGAAGGGTAAGTCCATTACGTCCACAAAAAGTTCTAACAAAACAAGCCTTAGCTGAATCAAAAAAGATTAAGATTAAAATCACCCACAATCACTACATCATTGTATTCATAAAAAAGATCACCATGCAACTCCTCAAACACATTCAAATTGTTAAAGTCATCATTAGGTAAATACACAACCCCAACAAGCATTCTCATATTCCCTATATAGACTTCAACAAATATGGACTCACAAACATTATACCCAGTCGATCTAAAAACCACTCTCTTTCTCAATTTATCGGATACATAAACGCCAACGCCACCACCTCTACCCTGACAAACAGGACGATTATTCCTATATAATGTATATCCAGGAATAGATACAGCCTTCGTAGAAATATATGGCTTAAGCCATGTTTCTGTTACTCCCAAAACATCCAAAAAGCGACCCTCCATCACATGGCGTAATTCATTCAATTTCGAACCATTTGATGGACAAATACTCTGGCAGTTAGCGTGACCAATGTTCAAGTTTTTTAAAAGTGAGTTAAGGCTATTTTTCAAAACAGTATTGTCGCTAACAATCGGACCAATATTGCAATCAATCATTTAATATCAAAAAAGTATATATTAAAAGTTTGGCGGGGGAACCAATAGTACATATAAATTACAGTAATTACAAAATTAATATAAAAATTGCAAGTAATAGATTTCATTTTTCTTTTAACTATTAAATATGTAGCTCATCAAAAAAATATATAATATTCAATAGCGGTACTCTTACATTGCCTCATAAAGTAAAACACCAATAAGCACCAGAACACCAAAAATTCAAGCACATTAACATTTTGTTGGAATTAAACTTGAATGCAAATATAATTATGCTTTAGACTAGAAAAAATATTTGAAAAAAGTAAAAATTTTTCAAACAAAATACATGTGACTCGAATTTTTGTTTCCTTTTACTGGATAATGCTATATATAGATATACCCCCTTATTCATAATAAATTTTTAATTTTATAAAAGGTTTATAAAACAGAATTTCCATACAAAATTTGTTTTATAAACATATAATAAATTTAAAAATTTATTATGAATAGGGATTATAAAGTGTAATAATCAGGGCAACCAAAAATATGCTCTAAAAAAAGTGTTTTATGCGCATAAAATATGCACTTAAAAACGAAAATTATGCTCTTAAAATATAAAAATATGCACTTAAAAATAGTTTGATTCCAATGTTTTATTAAAAATAATATAAGAAGTAATAATATAAAAAGCTAGGTACTCAGTTCAAAATTTCGTGCGAAATGCTGTCAAACTACATATAAAATATTTGGAATGAAATATATGCGAAATAATTTCCCAAAAGCAGTATTCTGTTTTTATTGCGGAAAACATGTGAAATACATCTGGCAACCTTATTTTTCCACACGAAATAACATATGCAGCACTTCTTTCGCACGAAATTAAAACTAACAGCTAGCTGTCAAACAGCATGAAAAAACCATAGTTTTTCGCAAATATGAACAGAGTACTAGGCTATAGAGAGCGTTTGTAATTGTTTGGTAAAAAATTGCAGTGGATTTTGGAGCATTTATCATATATGAAGATTAACATCTAAATTTGACTTCCAAAATTTAAACGGAATTATCAAAAAGCCTAACAATAGTGAAATGATTTGTTTTCTTTTCTTTAAAACTGCGGACAAATAAAAAAACCTTTTTTGCATTTTTATTATTGGAACTCAAAATACCGTGACATTTCCTATGTTTCTTCCTTTCTCATCAATTGAATGATTTTTAATGATTTTAATTTCCTAATATCTTTGTTACAATTTGTAACAAACGTGATATTTTTGAACATGATATTTTCGATGGATCTTAATATTCTGAACATTTGCTGAAAAGTTGTTTAATTTTACATTAGTGGTAAACTTAATGCCCAACCATAACTGTCTCAAGCAACCTTAAGTTTTTTTTTTAAAGTATCCAACATTTTGTTAAGAAGTTGCCCATTTTCTTTTCTTTTATGTGCTGTTTTTCTATAGCGAACGAGTACTTTGAGTGGAAATTTAACATGTGTTTTGGTATTGTAACAAAAACAAATTACATGTAAAACGTCCACTCAAAGCAATCGTTCGCTATAGAAAAACAGCACATTAATTTTTTAATGTATTTTTTACTATTTGTTAAATTTTGATATTTGTGTGTGAATATTTTTAATTTAATTCAAATATATGGAAACTAAGATCCCTTAAGTCAATGAAAATTTAATGAATATAAGTCGATTATGGGTACTTCATTTTTTTCTTTAAGTAGCTTAGGCAAATTATCATTGGACCTTAACAAAATTGTAAAATATGGAAATGAAAAATTACTATACAAGCAATAAAATTATATTTAGAAAACAAAAATATGCAGTTATGAGTTAAATATGCAAAAATATGCTATAAAACGCAAAATATGCAAAAATATGCAGTAAAGAGGAAAATATCCAAAAATATGCAGTAACAAATCGATGCCAAAATTCTTATAATTGTCTGAAACGTATAAATAACTAACTCATATGTTTATTCGACGCACAGCAAAAAATATGATATTGCATATTTTTGGTTGCTCTGGTAATAATACTATAATTAATTTGCTTGACTCTATTTTAAAGCTTGAATTACATTTGTTTTCAACATGAATTCCAGCAAAAATGCTTATTGGGACATGTCAAAAAATATGAATAACAAATTGTGAAATAATGTAAATCAACTTTAACAAAATTATTAAATAAAGAGATCAATATAGGAAAAAAAAGACTACACAATTATTCATTAATCATTGGAACTAGATCATTTACACACTTTTCAAATCCCATTGAGACTTCAGAACCATCTTTATACGTTATTGAAACTTTGGGCTTGTCGGCGTTATAAATTTTGATTTTTTTAATTTTCCCCTTTTTTATAAGCTGTCTACATATATAATTCATTTTAGAAGCCATAGGAGCAAAATGATCATTTAGATATACGCGTGTAGTAATATCACTTTTATCTATATCTCCAAGCTTTAGGGAACGTGTTTTATGGTATTCGCCCATTACCAAGTCTCGCAACATAACATTTCCAAATTTTACCAGCACAAATTCTTTTTTGTTCATATAACAAACATGTTGAATATCACGGTCGCCGATAGTAATTTTAAAAAATGTGCAAATATCTTTTACAGTATTTAAAAGACTTAAAAGACCCTTAGGTAAGCCGGTGATAACTATATCTGCGCGATTCATTCTGTGATATAAGGTGTTATTTTCATCTTCGAGTTTCTTCATTTTAAAATTAACGCCATCATCGACACTTTTAACAAGAGCATTACAGTTGATAACCTCCTCCTCCAACTTAGTAAAACGAGAAGTGAACTCATTTCTAATATCTGCAACAACATTCTCAAGTTTTTTATCAATGTTGACATTATTGATTGATATTTGTTGTGATAAATTGTCCAATTTTTTATTAACATGGCTGATTTCATTGGATATTTTGCTATTATCTGGTTCTTCAGGTTTGTTTAAACTATTTGTGCATTTCAAAAATATACCGCTGTGTTTTAAGGATAATGATAAAAATCCTTCATCCACACCAGCACAGGGTAGATGAAACCATGACACACAAGTTCTGCATTTAATGCTTCCCGATTTACCAATATCTTTCTTGCATAAAGGACATACGACTTTTTTGCCTGTCATTGTTTATATTTTTCGGCTTCCAAGTTTGTAAATAACAGCAATAAAAAATTTGTTCCTTTATGTTTTTTTTTCCGAAGTGAAGAAATATACTTAAACTTCAGTTAGAGTGAAACGCCAGTATGTTTTGGATAATAATTCAGCAATGCAAGTATCTTCGGTTAGAGTAGGACAATGTAAAAAAATCTTCAAAAAAAAGGCCGGCGATTAAGTAGAACATCAGGTAAAGAAGATATGAAAAAGTCTACACACCAAAGTCACAAAATTAAGATGATACTTCATCAAAAATTATAGACTGACATTCATATAATTTATAATACACACGATTATTTTAAAATTCCTTAGCAATTAGAAACGTTTTTTCAATTATTTAATCTCTTTTTACTACAAATTGTATATTTTATTGATCAGCTGCACAATTTAATTACTTATTCGATCAGAGTTGCCATCGCGTTTCTCTTCATTTAGGGGAGAAACCAATTTAGAGAAATTATTAACAAATCGGCGATACCACGAAGCCACACCCAAAACCCGACGAAGTTCTTTCACGTTCGTTGGAGCCGGTAGTTCTCTAATCGCTTTCACCTTGTCAGGATCGGTACAGATACCTTCTTGGGTAACCATATGTCCTAGGTATCGTATACTCGTGCGAACGAATTCACATTTGTCGAAGTTTAACAACATTTGTGCCTTTTGTAAGCGAGAAAACACCTTATCCAGTGTACAAATGTGTTCCTTAAAGGTACGGCCTAGGACAATTATATCGTCGAGGTAGACAAAAACGAGAGGGTAAAGATCAGAGCCGATGATTGAGTCAAGAGCGCGTTGAAACGTTGCCGGAGCCGAGTGAAGTCCGAACGGCATTACCTTCCACTGGAACAACCCACGTCCAGGGACGGTAAAAGCGGTGCATGGTTTTGACGTCGGGGTGAGGGGTATTTGCCAATATCCGTTTTTGAGATCTAACGAAGATATAAATTTGGCTTCTCGTAATTGATCTAAGATTGCATTAATTTGAGGGAGTGGGTAGGCATCTGGTTTTGTAGCGGCATTCAGTTGACGGTAATCGATACACATTCTCCACCCTCCTTGTTTCTTTCGGGCGAGGACGATCGGAGAGCTGTAGGGCCTTCGTGAGGGCTCTATGCGGTCTTCGGCTAGGAGTTTGTTTACTTCTTCGTTTATGACATCCATCATTGCAGGATTTCTCGGCATGTACCTCTGTTTGATTGGCTTTTGGTGTTGTAGGCGAATCTCGTGAGTAGCGACTGTGCATAATCCTTTAACTTTGTCGAATCGGGTCTTATGAGTCTCAAACAGCGAAGTAAGTTCGGCATTTTCATCCTCGGAAAGAAAATCGCGACTAGTGAGCGAGTAGAGGGTTTCATCTTCTTCGGAAGAAGTAGATCGTTCGAGGACTTCTCCGTTTAAGCGTAATTCAAAGTTCAAAGCACTTAGAAAATCAATGCCGAGTATCATGGGTTCCCCCAGGGTGGAAATAACCGAAGCTTGAAGTCGTGTTCTCTTCTCCTTGTAGGTTACTTCAATAGGGAATACATCCAGACATGTTGCAAGTGATTGATCGGCCATTTGTACCATGCCTTGGGAACTGTGTGGGTTGACGCCCAAACTAAGTAAGTGCTGTTTTAAAGGTTATCCTATGTAGGTACGAGATGCACCTGTGTCAATAAGGGCGTGCACTATCTTTCCATTAATCCCGACCGGTATATAATAACGACCATCGGCGTTTGCAAGTGATTGTTCCCGAACTGGATTTACCTGATTTCTACACTCACAGTCCCGAGAGAACACACCATAGAGTCCGCAGTATGAACAGAATAAACGATATGGTCTCGTACAAGTCGTTCGTTTGTGCCCAGTTCTTTTACACCTCCAACATCTCGTCTCACGACTGTAAACTGAAACAGCAACCATGTGTGAGGTTTGAGGCCGTTCTTCACGTTTGAGAGTTTCAAACTCATCCGTTAGAGCGATAAGTTCGTCTAAATTGTTGAAATCGTTTCGACGAACATAATGCCTATATTCTGTTCGAAGACCATCATAAATTCTATCTAAGTGGTTCTGCCGCCGAAGTTGAGGGTGTTGTCGGGACATCGTAAGCATGGTAAGTATGTAGTCCTTCGCACGTTCTCGTCCATTCTGCTTGCGGTTATAAAAATTCTGTTTGAGATGCGAAAGATACCGATTAGGTAGAAAGAATTTTTCTATCTCCTGTCGGAAAACGGCCCTCATGTTAATGGTATCTCGCTTTACTCGGTACCACTTTAGAGCGTTACCACTGAGTATATTAAGCATTGCTGGAAGCAGACGATCAAACGGTATATGGTAACTCTCGGCCAATTCCTCAAATCGTTCAAGGAATTCCATAAGATCGGTTTCTCCCGAGTAGTTTAGATTCCATTTTTGGATAGACATCATGATCTCGGTATCTGACAAGTCGCATCTCGGCGGTTTTGAGGGGACAGGTAATGAAATGCTCTCTTCGTATACTACAGACTTCTCGGCAGATTGAATTTGTTCCTCCAAATCCCGAAGTAAATTTTCAGTTGAAGCTCTCATTCGTTTTGTCCGAAGATTCTCCGATAACTGCCTTCTTAGGTGTTCAACCGTAAATCCCTTTGTTGGTATACCGGCGTTTCGGCACTGCTCGATCAACTGGTCTCTTCGTAAAATATAAATCCAACCGATTGAATCTTTCTGAAGTGTTTCGCTTGTTGATGGCTTATCGTGTTTGCTATTTTCGTAATTTTTACTCGATTCTTCCTCGTTGGCGCTGGATTCGTTTTTTCCGCTATTCGATTTGGAATCGGGTCCATGCTCGGGCGCCATTTTGTAACGTGGTTTTGCCTTCGGCTGAACTAACTTAGTCGTGTCCAGGGTTTACTTACGGGTCCACAAACCTTAAGTAATAAGACTATTATTTTCCCTTTCTGGGGGTTAAAATAAGTAAATCTCTTTATTGAATTTTATTCTTGGTTTAAAATACAATTCGGTCGGGTCGGCAACCAGGATCTCGTTTTCAGGTTCTGGATTCGGTTGGTTCGGGTTTTGGCTCTCGGCTAAATTAGATTTCGGCAGGTTAATCGGATTTCGGCAATAGTGAGATCGGATTCGGCTTTAGATTCAGGATCGGGTTAACGCAGGTTCGGCGTTCTGTATTCAGGTTCGGGTTCTTGTTGATCGGGATGGTTTTTAGAATACTACAATATTTAATTCTTAATGTCTAAATTCTAAATAATACAATGATTGCTTATGCTACGAGAAAAGGCGACCGAAGTCACGGTAAGAACAGGCGACCGAAGTCACGGTAAGAACAGGTGACCGAAGTCACGGTAAGAACAGGTGACCGAAGTCACGGTAAGAACAGGCGACCGAAGTCACGGTAAGAACAGGCGACCGAAGTCACAGTAAGAACCGACGACAGAAGTCACGGTTATTTATTAATTAGATAAAACTCAACCCAAGGCCGAGTATTATCTTAGAAAATACAACTAATTTCACGAAAGTAAAATTAGTCGGCTCTTCAGTTATATTTCTATAATTTCCGAGACTTGAGGTAACAAAACCTTCTCTACTTATACTTATTTCCAAATAAACTGCATGGGAATTATATGACTGCTTGTTGTCTTTTGTTTAATAAGCAATTTGGAATTTCTCATGGAAAGATAGCGAAATATTATATATTTTTGGGCCGATTATGATGAAACTTAAGAAAAATATAAAATGAAGTCTAGTATTCACAATAACAGTACAAAAATGGAAATTAACCCTTAAGAGTACTTGGGGTCAAAATGAATGTGTTTTTCGTGATTTTAAAAGTTGAGGGTCATTTGGACCCCAATTGCTATTAAGGGTTAATATCCATTTTTGTACTTTTATTGTGAATACTAGACTTCATTTTATATTTTTCTTAAGTTTCATCATAATCGGCCCAAAAATATATAATATTTCGCTATCTTTCCATGAGAAATTCCAAATATTGAAAAAATTGACCTTTGACCTTCACGATTTAAGGGTTAAAGTTTTCCGATTTTAGTAAAACTTTCAGACTATATTTAAAATTGCCTGGACTATATTATTCTGAATAGCTTTTACTTAAAAATCATTACAGTAAGGAAATTCTGGTCATTCCCCAAAATTTGGCCAAAAAATTAGTTTTTCTCGAAAATCGCAAAATTTATATCGCAGGTACGGAAAAACTATAGGAGGTATTGACATACTTTTTTCACATTTTTATTCCCTATTATGTTGTTAATAAATCCCCATGTGATGATCAAAAAATTCTGAAATTTGTTTAACAAAATTTTTAAAAATTTGAAATTGGAGTTTTGAAACTGCCGTTAAAAAAATTTAATTTTTTTGGTCATACCTGCGAATAGGTTAACGGTATCCTACGAGGACAAAAACTCATATACAAGTAAATATGAATATATTTTAAGTAAAAATAAGCTTTTAATTTAATATTTCTCAAAATATGTTAATTTTGTTCATAAATTTCTTGTTCTAGTGGCCTGAGACACGTTAATGGCCTGGCGATTTTTTAATAACTTTAAAATTTTTTCACTAATTTTTGTCTTTTATATCTTATTATAACGACAATTACGTACACATTTCGATTCTTTTAAATTAAATTGTAAAAGTCATTATTTAATGGCAAAATTTTTACAAAAACTGAAAAAATTGCGTATTTTCCCCTTGTAAATGCACCTCAAAACTTCAGCGTCGTTGCGCCACCAGTTAACGTTATCCTATCATCCTAATATTTTACACAACGTGTTTCTACAATACATAGAACAATTCTAGAGGGGGGGACGGCCTGTACCTAGAAAGTTTTTTTCGTCCATACAATCTTGGAGCACTCTAATGAACACAACATGTTGGTATGAAATGTTTATGTTTGATTGAATATGTTGAATACAATAGGGGTGTTCAGACGGGATATAATAAAGAAATTAATATAAAATATATTATATTTTATACATATAAAAATATTAATAAAGATAAATAATTAATAAAGGAATAAATACATACGGTGTACTTTATGTATGTAGAATTAGTCAAGGGACTAATTCTACGTTACAGCGTATTTATGCATTCGAAATGAAGAAGTGTTGAATACAACTCTTCTTGAATAGTAGGACCTATCATTAGTAGATCGTTAAGAGAAAGTTGTGTAGATGTTTTACAAGAAGCGTCGAAAACTACCCGAAGTTTTGTAGTAGTACTTTGCGGGCGTAATACACATTGATGTGGTATAAAATAGTGAGAAACATCGGGTACTTTATTATCTGCAATAGACATATGACCCAAATTAATGTACTCATTCATGAATGAATTGTATATCTCTTTTGTTTGTGGTTATTTTGACAGACGTCGTTCCAACGATAAGAATCGTCTTCTAGCTGTTTCAAAAGATAGACCCAGTGTATTTGGATCTGCTTTAAAAGGTAGCGCCACTTTAAATCTGCCCGACGGCAATCGCTGAAACGATTTCGAAAAGCTTTTCTCACATTCTTGATGCTCAATTGATAGAACATTTGCCTCTCTAGGAATTTCTTCTAATTCCAAAAATCTACGAACTATTGAATCTAATGAATCTTAGTTTTCAGTAAGTGTACTTAAATAGCATACATTCTTATTATTATGTTTTAATTCTTTATATTTTCCCGAAACTATCCATCCTAGAAGAGTTTTCTGGAGTGTTGGGATATTTTGATTAAGTTTAATTTGACCAACGCATAGTAATTCAAAGCACCGATCAATATATCAATTCTTTGCAGTTTATTAAAATATGGATCAGCGAATTCTATATTATCTGACAAATTCCAACCAGATGTTGAAATTATACGATCTGGTTGATAGTTGGAAATCGATCGAAGAACCCAAAATTCTGCAGAAAATTCGTGGGAATTCATTCGAGATTTCACTGTAGCCTGAAGTTTATGTTTTGCAGACGAATTCGTTCACCAATTCCAATTAGACTGAGATTTCTTTCCTGTTTTTGCAATTGTAATCGCTGAGATAGTTCTTCGGTTACAAAATTGATTTGTGAACCGGAATCCAAAAGAGCTCTAGCTCCAGATTTATTCTTGATCTGTACTAAAGCTGTTGCTAAAATTACATTATCTTTCACCGAAGATGAATGATTTACAAAAGCTCTTGAAGTTGAAGCTACATTAGGATCAGAATTTGCAACATTCTCAGGTTGTGCATCATTTGCAGCATATTTATGTAATAATGTATGATGGGAACCACTACAAACTCTACATTTTGATGATTTACATTTTGTCACCGTATGTCCTTTTTTCAAACAACCTTTTAGTAACAGTTCGAAAAACACAATACATTCACACTTTTGCACTAACACAATCACACATGCAGCCACTTGCAGCTCACTGCCTAGTGAATTTCGATGGACAGTGATTTTTTGACACTGCAATAAAGTGTCAAAAATACAAACAGAGTTGCCTAACAAAAAAATTTAAAAAAAATTACTGGATTGTGGTAAAATAATTATTATATTTTTAACTTATTTTTTGTTTTTATGTTTTATGTTTTTTCTATTCAAATATGAATAAAGAAGGCTATTGAAGTAATTTTAGAGCACTAATCTCATTAAAATAATAATAATAATTTATAACAATTATTTCCCTACAAATATATGTATGTGGTGTCCTAGGCAACTCTTAATAATAAAATAAAAGATTTGATTGCTTGTCATTTTTACAAATTTTATAATTTTTTAAATAATTTTATAGTCTTTTATATAAAAAAATAGTAAACAATTTACATATTTTAATTATCTCGTGGACATCTACTAAAATAATTATTATATTTTTAACTTATTTTTTGTTTTTATGTTTTATGTTTTTTCTCTTCAAATATGAATAAAGAAGGCTATTGAAGTAATTTTAGAGCACTAATCTCATTAAAATAATAATAATAATTTATAACAATTATTTCCCTACAAATATATGTATGTGGTGTCCTAGGCAACTCTTAATAATAAAATAAAAGATTTGATTGCTTGTCATTTTTACAAATTTTATAATTTTTTAAATAATTTTATAGTCTTTTACAAGGTGTATTAAATAAGGTGAAGTTACGAGCCCAGCTGATTATTGTTTATTTATTTATGATGTGTTTGAAAGTGTCAAAAAGTTGTCTACTGTTTGTTGTTGACATTCACAATATTTGAATTGAAAATAATAAAAAAAACTGAAAATTGTTTTAAAAAATTTTTGCAGTAAACAAAATAAGCAATATTGGAAATTTTTTGGTGAAAATGCATCAACTTTTTTAGAGATTGACTTCCATTTTAGTCCATGAGATTTGTTTTCCTGCTGATTTTCAATACCAAATTCCTTGGAAGAATTTGGTTGTGTATTTTGGACGTGCGAGGGTTTTACACAGACAGACGGACATAGCTAAATGGATAGCTGAATAGTTCCACTGGAATCACCAAACTTTTTATTCCCGTTCGACGTTTTTAATATTGAATCTTCCAAAAAATACCGTGTTAGAGCTAACTACCAATAAATGATACTTTATTTGTTTGTTTTTTATATTTTTCATATAAAAAACTACCAGTAATTCATTTATTTTTTTATTTATTTGTTTTTTATATTTTTCATATGCCATATTACTTTTGACATTCTCAGTCTCTTGACAACTAAGAAATATTGTCTTTGTTGTATTTGTTGTCGAGACGCTCTCACCTGATTAATACGCCTTGGTCTTTTATATAAAAAAATAGTAAACAATTTACATATTTTAATTATCTCGTGGACATCTACTTTTTTGGTGCTTTTTTAATAGTTTTACTGGAATTAATAATGGATCCAAAATTAAATCCACAAACTATAATTAAATTGATAAATTTATATCGTTCTTATCCCCTTTTGTGGGATATGAATAGTAAGTCGTATAGGCACTGTCAAATTTGACAGTTCAAAAACACTAAAATCAGCTTTTTTTGAAATTGTTTCGATAGAAAGAGAAAACAAATTTGCGGTTTAATACAGACAGTGCGTTAAAACAAACAACTATATAAATAAGCACAAAACCAAATCAGTTGAAATTGTTTCGAGCGAAAGAGACAAATATATTTTTTTTGCCGTGTCGCCTCTGTTGTGATATGGGTATGACGGCTGAAGTCATTAAAAAAAAATACGTTCCTTACGTGCCACCTACACAGGTGAAAAAAGAAAGATGTGCATGAAAAAATCCGGCTCAGGAGTGGAGGAAAAATACATATCTACATTATCCTGGTATGATGAGATGTTTTTTCTGGACAGCTCAATTGTTATCCGCAAAACCATGGATAATGCATTGGAGGTAAGTTTATTTTTATTTATACCCAACACCATCATAGTGGGGAGTATATTGGGTTAGTGCTGATGTTTGTAACGTGCAAAAATATTGTCCTAACACCCACCTTAAAGTATACCAATCTGCCCAGGATCACTTTCTGAGTCGATTAAGCGATGTCCGTCAGATGTCCTTCTAGTCAAACTATAGGTCGCAATTTCAAAGATAATTCGACAAAATTTGGCACAAACTTGTACATTGCCCTAAGGACAAAGCGTATTTTTTTGTGTGCTAGCTTACGAGTGGATTGGTTAGAAAATTATGGCTGATGATAATCATCAAAGTAAGGCGCCGATGGAGCGTAATGTTGTGTATTTGAATTATTATACGTAGTTGCAGTTACACTACTCATTGGACGACTGTTAATTGTTGGTACATTGCTATTATATGCTGAAGCGAAAGAATTTACTGAAGAACTTTCACGATTACCAGTCAATGTACATGTAGTGTTTGTAGTTTTTCTTATCGGATATATATTAGCAGTGCTAATTGGTTTCTCGACATTACGTATAGAAGAAGTTGTAGTAGTTGTATTGCCGCTTGACATAGTTGGCAAAGCTTTGGAATGCCAATTTATGGTTTCGGTTGCTTCTGAAGTTGAACATTGCTGTGATTTAGTAGGCGTTCCCAAATTACCAGACATATTAAGGGCAATAGGTGTAAAAGCTGATAAGAGAATTTGAAAATCCGAATACAACATAGTTAGCAAACTCCATTTGAAAATATATTTACATTGTTTTTCTTTAACATGTTTGCAATTATTGTAAAATAATTCTATTTTTTATACCCTCCACCACCATAAGTGGTGAATGAGGGTATATATAAGTTTGTCATTCCGTGTGTAACATTGAGAAATATTCATCTGAGACCCAACAAAGTATATATTATTGATCCTTATGAAATTCTAAGTCGATTGAGCCATGTCCGTCTGTCTGTGTAAAACACGGTCACGTCCAAAATAGACAAACAAAATGTGCAAACTTACAAGAAAAATGTTTATTGTTCTCCTAAGCAGTTTGGTATTGAAAATCAGCAAAATCGGTTCAGTGTAACCAGAGTTATGAACCAAAATATGAGACAACCTAAAAAAAAACTTGATAATTTTAACATTGCTTTTGATATTTCTGCAAATATCTTGCAGATAATACCATACAATTTTGCACACGTTATTTTTATGATAAAAGGACTAACTCTCGTAAAAATTATAAGAATCGGTCCATGATTTCTACTAGCCCCCATACAATTTTCTTCCCGAAATATCCTTCAATGGTCTGTAAATGCTTACAAAATTGCAGTATCCACACAAAATTCTGGAAAAGTAAGTTTCGTGCTTAAAGAAATCACAACACCAAATTTTTTGCAGATCGGCCCATATTTCACCATAGCCCCTATATAAAGTTCACTTCCGAAAATCATTTAAATATGCATAAATATATTATAAATATCTCTATTAAGTCGAAATTCGTCATAAATATTCTCTATATATACTAAAATCGATATGCCAAATTCTATGAAGATCGGCCCATAATTGGTTATAGCTACCATATAAGGACAACTTCCGAAAAACACATTAACCTGCATAAATATCTAAAAAATATCAATATCAAGTAGAGTTGAGTTTATTAGCTCAGTGAAGTGACCGCTCTTTTCAGCTCAGCTCACTGAAATGAACTAGGTCGCTCTTTTAGCTCAGTATGTTGTATAATGACCATTTCATTTTGAGAATTGCTTGTAGTGAATTAAATCAATTATTTCTGTTGTTAGTTGTAAAAACACACAGTCTTTTGACAATTAGAGATTTATGCGTGAAATAATTGATTAAAATTTTAAAATAAAAAAATCAAATTGTATTTTATTTAAACTAATATTTTTGCGGAAAAAAGAGTTAATTATTTATTATTTCTAATTTCCGATGCTAACCAAATGTTTAGACAATATTTGTTAAGCAACATTCACTAACTATAAGGTATTCTTTTACCACAAAATAATAAAATTACCAAAAAAATATTTTGATGATCTGATAATTGTGATCCAAAATAAAAATGTGACAATAACTAAACCAACATGAATATTGTTGCAATTTTTTGGGGGTTTTCCCATTTACATAATAGTTGTGTTCGCGTACTTGATAATTTGTAATAATTTGTACAAATTATCACTGGAAGCTACGGGATTCCGTTCGTTTACTTTTAAAAACTTGTAAAGAGAGAGCAAGAGAGTGTTAAAAGTGACAGTTCGTAGATAGAGAACATGATATTTTTTACTGGACATTTTTTGTCCAGTAAAAAATATCAACATAAAAAACGTTTAAAACATATGGTTGCAAATGCAAACACAACTAAAAAGTTTATAAATTAATACAATTTACAAGTTTTGCAAAGAAAATAAGCAAAATAGCCCAAAACAAACGTTTTAAATTAATTTATAATAAAATACCTACAACTTATTTTTACAAATTGTTGTTCGCGTACTTTTTTTTGCAATTTTTCAGATTGAGAGTAATTTATTTTTACTCTCTAAAATAAAGTTACTGGATATTTTTTACTGTAAATACACTGCGAATACACCTAATGTTAGTTATCAATTGGCAAAATATATATATTTCACCTGACTTTAACAAAATTTCTACTAAAAATACGAAAGAAAAATAGTTTTGTGATACAATTTGTAAAAAAATATTTTCAACATTAACTTAATTATTTTATGATATAACAATATATAAATAGAATTTCTGAATTTAAGGAATAAGATTTTATTGTTTTACGAAATAAAAAATAACGTAAAACTGACATTCCAAAAAACAGCTCATGGCAGCTAACAAATGTTCTGTTGATGTAGCAGTATAGTAAAAAAGTGCATAAGATATACATATGTTTTCTAAAAAAAAGTGATTGAAATAATATTGCTAATTTAATTAAGAATATCAGTACTTTGTATTTTTTTAATTGTGTTTTTTGGTAGATATAATCCCACTAATGTATTTTTGAAATAGTATTTTTTTACTAATTACATATTTTCAATCACAATTATTATTTTAACAACAACAATTATTATTATTTTATGAAATATACTTACAAACTGTAGCAATACTCTTTCTTTATTTCATTCTACATCACCATACCATAAATAAATTCACACTCATTCAATAGCACACATAATAAAAATTCCTTCATGAAAACAAAAACAATTTGAATAACTCTAATAATTCTTGAAAAAGTTCATACAAACGTTGTATCATATCAAAGCAAAAATATTTTCGCGGCAGCATATACATACATAACAAACTTACATTCGAATGATCGTTTTATATTTGTAGGACACAATACTCACTCACTTTTCAATGTCAGTGAGCGAAAGAATGTTACAGAATTGACGAGTAAAGTGAAACATGTGAAACATTGAATATGACAAATGAATGTGCTTGTGCAGCTCTTTCATGAGTACTGAAAGAAACATGAGCATAAAACGAAACGCTCAGTTGAAAACGCAACGCTCAGTGCTGAGCGGAAAACGCTCAGTATGATGAATGATTCACTTCGCTCAGTTGAGTGAATAGTTCAATTGAATTCATTCATGAGCTACACAACTCTAATATCAAGCCAAAATTTTACATAGATCCGTAATTTATATGTAAAAATCATACTACAGGATTTTGTGAATATCGGTCCATATTTGACCATAGCTCCCATATAAGGTGCACTTCCGAAAATCGATTAAATAATCGTAGATATTTGTATACCGTTTTTTATACTCTGTTTCTTGATTTGAGTTTAATAAGGGCAAATGTTGAGCCATACGTGTAATGTTAACCAATGATTAAAGGCCTTATTCATAATCAATTTTTAAATTTATTACAGGTTTATAAAACAGTTTTTGTATGAATTGATTCAAATTTCATTCAATTCAGTTTTGTTGTAAAATGGATTCAAAATTTATCTAATTCATAAGAATTAAAATCAAAAAAGTATGATTCATTTACAGCTACGGTAGTTGATTTCTTGCAAAAAGTAAAATTTTTAAATTAGTGATAGCTCCCATATAAGGCCAACTTCCGAAAATCACTTTAATGAGCATAAATATCTTATAAATCTTGGTATTCAAATAATATTCAGTACAAATAACTTTCATATCGGTATAGGGTATCATATGGTCGGGTATGACCGACTATACTTTCTTACATGTTTTTTATATTTTAAGCATAGTAGTAAAAATCCAGGTATTCAAACTTTATTTATTTATTAAGAAAATAACAGTATTTTATTTCATCAAAGATAAATTAATAATATATTGGTTTGTTTAGTCGAAAGTAAAACATTACATTTGGGGGATTCAAACGGTCTGCTATTAAGTCATATTGTCATAATGTCCTAATATATTATTTAAACAAATTGTTGTTGTGCTTTAAACAAAAAAGATTTATTTTATGACAAAACAATAAACATAGTTAAAAAAGTTTTGCTTGAAACACAACAAAAATTTGTTAAAACTATCATAAGATATTAGGACATTATGACTTAATAGCAGACCGTTTGAATCCTCTAATTGTATTTTATTCTATCAAAAATTCTATTTAAAAAATCAAATTTGTATTTGAGCCACTGAAATTAAAATTAAACATGTTCAATGTTCAATTTTGCCAAATGCGCACTCCACAACCATTGTAACAAACATCAAGTAGCTTTTTTCGGTTATCACTGGTCTGCACACCTAGCTCTGCTTCGGTCGTAGCTCAGGGAAACGGGCGTAGGGTGTGATAACATATTCGGAGGTTAGTGTTACTTTAAATTTAAAATATTTATGTGTGTAGAGGCGAAAAGTTTAAGAAAAGAAGGAAAAGATTTAGAGATTTTCTGCTGTACAGAGAAGAAATGATGTTAATTTTCTCCTAAGTCATAGATATATCCCTCCCAACCATGCTGATGACTTCTAATTTTAGTTCAGCCCATATAATATATTGCTACCCTACACTCTACATTTCATCAACCATATCAAAATAATTTAGGCAATCGTTTTCAATTCAGACATTTATTATAAAAAAAAATTATCGTTTCTAGTATTAATAACTAAAAATAAAATTAACCTTTTTGTTTAACAAGTTATGTTTTGCAAATGATATTAGAAGGGTTCTTTCTCATAACAATTGAAAAGAAATAAAAAAAAATCCAATATAATGTTGATCTCAGTGATCAATGTACAAACATTAAGGTTCAATACATAATGCAAATAAAAATATTCATATGTAGAGAGAATGGAAAACATCTCACTCACTGGAAACTTCTTTTATAATTATAATTTAAGAGTAATTAAATTGATTTTGTTTGGTTTAATTTAAGATCATTTCATTCATAGATTTTGGTTTTGGATTTATGAATGAAAGGTTTTCCATTTACTATTATATATAATGAGAAAAAAAATAAAAGATACTCTCATAAAAAAATTTACTATATGTGGAGTAGACCGTCTCACTTTTAATTTTTTTTCGAAATTCCTTCGTGAACATCGATTTTCTTAATCTACTCTAAAAACCAAGAATTTTGGTGTATAACACTTAAATATGGATGAACGGGAAGTGGTCTCTCAAATCGCTTTTTCGTTTTTTTAGGCAAAATTCATTTTTTCCAAAAAATTAAAAAATCTTGCTTTAGTAATTGGCCTCTAATTTAAGCAGTTCATAACGGATTTGAACCTAATTACATGCATTAGAAAGCTAATTAAATTTCCTAAATGTTTCTTAAAGTAACATTGCCATTTTGTTCGATGGTTTTTTATTCATAGCATTACAAATTCAGATTTTGAAATACAAACTTATCATTTTTTTTAATTTTTGCTTACATTTTCTTTTATAAAAATTGAACGAGGAACAATTTTTATGTTCTGGGAATGCAGTATGGTAGGAAATTTTAAAATGAAGATTTTGATGTAAATAACAGTAGCATTCTGTTAAGAAAAACTGCAGTTTTAGTTGAAATGATGAAATGACTAAAGTTGTTTATTTGTAAATTTGCTTAAATTTCATAATAAAGTAAGAAGAGATTGATGTTGGTTTTTTATTTTTTCAAATTTGATAAAATTGTACTTTTGTTGGACGAAATGGCATCCACTTTAAAAGTGTAATATTTTTGAAGGACGGTTAAAGGGAATCCCACAGTTCCTAAAAATTGGAGCGAAAATCCTAAAAATGGTATTTTTTACAATTTTGCCAATAGGGCCCCCCACATTTCCATCGGGGCTGGGAAAATACTTTATGGTTAAATAGGGAACACATCGAGGTTTCCGGGGCTGCTTTCCGTGTTTTGATCCCAGCTTTGAGATTATAGAACATGAGGTCCAAATTTGAAATTTTGATAAAAAATAGGTCAAATTCCGAAGGGCGTAGGGACAGCATAGTCGAAAAATGGGACATGTTTTTAATATCAAAATGTTCTCCGTAAACATTCTGTACACAAACAATTGTTATATGTTCTAAAAGAAATTTTTTTTAACAAAAAAAGTGTTAAGTCACCTTTTCGCCCAAAAAACAGTAAAAAATCTACTATTTTTTTAATTTTTAAATTGAAAATCGTTTATTTTTGGATCCATAATTGATATTGCTCTAGCATCCTTTGTATATTATTGGCGATTTAGTTGTCTAACTAACAAAAAAAATCGAGTCCATTCGGTCCAAAAGTACGACCTATATTTTTAAAAAAGCGGACCAAAGTATGGCAAAATTTTAAAATTTCAATTTTGAAATGCCTATACTTCGGAAATTATAAGAGATAAATAACACACGTAAACACGTTTTTCAAGACCTAGCCAATCACTTTCCAAAAATCAGATGGGAAACAAGAAATGGAACGTGTTTAAAAATTTTACAAGTCGATGGTAACCTACTTTGAGCCCCATAGCGCCGTCCCTAGAGCATTTGTAGGGCGCGTTTTGAAACATTAAACTCGAATACTCCTTGGCTACATTCATGTCAAATTTTATCCCGATCGGACCAGCCGTTTAGAAATGCCTGATTTATTTCCAAAAAATTTTGATTCTGCCCCACTGTGTAGTGATGGAAAACAGAGAGCAAAATGATTTGATTCAAGTCTTTTTAGCATTTTCCCAAAATGCATCCAAACTGCAACCAAAGTACAATTTTAACAAATTTTAAAAAATAAGAAACCAACTTTAATCTCTTCTTACTTTATATTAATGTATTTATGAAACTGATGCAAATTTACAAATAGTCAACTTTAGTAATTTCATAATTTTAACTAAAACTGCAGTTTTTCTTAACCGAATGCTACTGTTATTTACATCAAAGTCTTCATTTTAAAATTTCCTACCATACTTCATTTACAGAATATAAAAATTTTACCTCGTTCAATTTTTATATAAGAAAAGGTAAGCAAAATTTAAAAAAAAATGTTAAGTTCTTATTTGAAAATCTGAATTTGTAATGCTATGAATAAAAAATCATCGAACAAAATGGCAATTTGCTTTAAGAAACATTTAGGAAATTTAATTAGCTTTCTATTGAATGTAATTAGGTTCAAATCTGTTAAGAATTGCTTGAGTTAGAAGCAAATTACTAATTGAAGATTTTTTAATTTTTTGGAAAAAATGCATTTTGCCTAAAAAAACGATTTGAGAGACCACTTCCCGTTCATCCATATTTAAGCGTTATACACCAAAATTCTTGGCTTTTAGAGTAGATTAAGAAAATCGATGTTCATGAAGGAATTTCGAAAAAAATATAAAAACTGAGACGGTCTAATGTGGAGACTTACATGTTTTTTTTTTATCCCACGCAGTCAGCAGGCCTGTTGATTTGGTGGATACATGTTGCTGGAGTTGTTGTTATATTTATAAATTAGGGTTTTTGTTGTTAAAATTTTTGTTTTGCATTATGTTTTGTTGGGAATTTATATTTAGTATTATTAGAGATATAGATATATGGGATTAATATAAAATATTTTAATGTTAAATATTTAGTGTAAATAACATAATTATAATTATTTTTAAATTCATCATTAATTTATGTAATTCATATTACTTGATTAGTTTAAGTTATATATAAAGGTTTAGGGAATATATAAAAAATATTTAATCTAACATTTATATAAATATAATTTTGTATAAATATAATATAAATTGGTTTGTAAATAAGATAGGGTGTTAATGTAAGGTTAGGAAAATATTTAATTTGAATTTATATGAGTTTGTAATACTGTAGGGTGTGAAACTTAGGTTATGAAAGTATTTTATTTCATATTTTTAATTTAGTTTTTAAGTAAAGTAGGGTATTAAAATAAGGGTAGGAGAATACTAGATTTAGATTTTGATGTGTTGGTAACTAAGGTAGGGCGAAATTTAGGTTACATAAGTAGTAGTAGTAGTATTAAATTTAGATTTTAAGTAAAGTAGGGGTTAAAAGTAAGGTTAGATTAAGTTGTCATTGTTATAATTTAGGTATTGGCAGATTAAACATTGATTATTATACACTATTGATTATTGTGTTCTATTGAAGGTAAGGAGATTTTGTATTATATAACTTATTATTATTAGGCTTAGTTTTTGTATTGTTTAGTCAGGCTTAGGGACTACGTCATAGATTCAGCTGTGTACCACACCAGGTTAGACACGTTCTGCCACTAATTCTTCTTTTCTAAATTCCTCAAGATCCCGGTTGGTTTGGTGATACCTTAAAGGGGTTTTTGGTACCCTAACCCACAAGTTTAAAAGTAGAATAGTGGCTTGGCAGCAACAAGTCTTTATATAAGTCTCAGTTGGGTGCAACACTGAACAATTATGGATGGAATTTTTGTAAATTTTTGTAAACTATTGATAATGAAACAATAGAATTACTATAGAATACCAGGTTAATATATTTTATCGAAGCTACTCACTTTTTGTAAACCACTTTACACATATAATATGGAATGGTGGTTAGGTAACCACCACGTGAGTGGAATTTTCCCAACTGGAGGATTTTAACTTATTTAAAATTTCGGAAATTGTCCTTTTTTTTATTATAGAGTTTTTCTCAATTTAAATATATAAATTCAAGTTTTATTTATTTAAAAAAAAATTTGAGAAGATGTCACAAATTGAAAAAGCACTTTATTAAATTAGAGAAACTTGTTTTAATTGCCAATCACTCGGCCGACTTATAGTAGAATGTTCTACAATTGTACAAAATAATGTGCGTAGCTCGTAGTTACATAAGAATGAACACGCACAAATTATATTTACGTCATACTCTCCACTTTTTCATATTTTGTTTTGTGCTACAATCATTCCTTGAATAATGTAATCATTCAAGGTAGATTATTAACTAATATAATGATTTTGTAGCACTTTTTGCGACCGTTATATTTGAAGTTTAAATTTGGATCTTTGAATGTAAGTTCTTCTCATCACCACCCCTCACAAAACAGATGTTTATTAAGGGTAACCGAAAATTAGCATCTGAAAAAGGGTGAGTGAATAAACAAATTTATACGTATACAGCGTATAGAAGTTATTATGTGGATTCAAGAAAAAGATAAAATTGTTGTAATCTATGTTAATATTAATTTTCTCTTTGTTACCATATATCTTTTATGTGGTATGTAGATTTATTGTTCGTTTCTAAATCTTGTACAATATAATATGAATTTCCACATTTTTCAATAACCTTACACTTAACTCCTGTTGGTGCCAACTTTGAATTAAAGTGCTTTAAAAGATTGCTCTGGGCGAAATTTCTTCTCGTTACAATTTGACCAATTTTAAATTGTCTAGATTTCGACCTAAGGTTATACGTGTTTGCATTTTTCTCGTATGAAAGTTTCATTCGGTTCTTAATTGAATCCCTAATCAATTGAAATCTATCCTGTCGGTCAATGGGTGAAGTAGCTTCTGTTAGGAGACCTAAATTTCTGAGGACTTCATAATCTTTACCATGGGTTAACATGTTTTGACCAAATACAACGAAGTATGGAGAGTATCCCAAACTCTGGTGTATACTGTTTCGCAAAGCACTATTTATTCCGCTCAAGTACGAATCCCAATTTCGTTGGTCACGGTTAATATACGAACGAAGTGCCTCATTAACACACTTGTTAACTCGTTCACTGGCATTTGCCTGTGGCGAGTACACTGCTGTTAATGTGTGTTTAATGCCATATTTTCTTAAAAATTCAGTAAAATCCTTAGTTTTAAACTGACTTCCGTTGTCGGAAATGATTGTTTCGGGGACTCCGAAACAGTCAAAGATATTTTTCTTAAGATAAGCGATTATAAGTTTTGAATTCAGTTTTTTCAGGGGTTTTAAAAATGAAAATTTCGTGAAGTGATCTAGGATAATGAATATGCCTATATTTCCGCTTTTACTTCTAGGGAAAGGACCAATGAAATCAACGTACAGACGTTGGAAGGGTCTCTCTGAATCCGCCATTTGTCACATGGGAGGTCGTAACGTTCTAGTTGGAGTCTTAGACGTAGTACATAAATCGCAATTGGCAACATATCTACGAATATCTGCCACCATACCAGGCCAATAGAAGTATCTACGTACTCTGTCAAGAGTTTTCGCAATGTGATGCTGAAATCTGATCATGAGATGCCACTATTACATCACTTCTTAATCCTTCAGGTACCAGTAATTTCCAACCAAAGCAATGATTTTCCACTCCAGGATCAAATTCTGTTCGCTTGTATATAAATTTACCTATTACCTTGAAATCAGGCATTTCCGCTTTTGAAAGTTTTTCCCTTAAAGTAACATAATCCTGGTATTCGAAAAATTCAGAGTCTAGATCTATAATAGGTAGAGATTCTGTTTCCAGCGTTTTCACTATTGGTTCATCATTATCGAAAGACCGAGATAGGGCGTCTGCAACTACATTCTCACTCCCTTTCCGGTGCTCTATCGAAAAATTAAAACCCTGCAGCTTGAGCGCCCACCTTGCCAACCTTCCACTAAGATCTTTTTGGTTCATGAGCCATTTAAGGCTGGCATGGTCCGTTACCACAGTAAATTGGTGTCCTTCAATATAAGAACGGAATTTCTTTATAGCAAGGACCACTGCCAGGCACTCCAGTTCAGTAACGGAGTAGTTTCTCTGGGCTCGGTTCAATTTGTGAGACATGAACGCTATTGGACGTTCATCCCCACATATGTCCCGTTGAGCCAATAGACCCCCAACTCCGTACTTACTGGCGTCGCATTGCACTATAAATGGTTTGCTGTAATCAGGATGGGCAAGGAAGGGAGCTGTGGTCAAGCTTTGCTTCAAACTCTCAAATGCTTTTTGGGCCTCGGGATTCCAAACAAAGGATTTTTTCTTCGATAGAAGCTCCGTCAAGGGAAATGTGACTGAGGCATAGTCCGCAACAAAGCGCCTATACCATCCAGCTAGACCTAGGAATTGTCGAAGTTGCCTTACTGTTTTTGGGATGGGATAGTCAGCTATTGCCTTGACCTTGTCGGGGTCAACCATTATGTTCCCGTTGCCTACCACATACCCCAAATATTTCACTTTGCTTAATCCAAACTGACTATTTTTAGTATTGATGGTTAAGCTAGCTTTTCTTAATAGAGATGCAACTTGTAAAAGGTGTACGATGTGTTCTTCCAGGGAATGTGATACCACAGGTAGATCATCTAAGTATACGAAAACATGGCTTTTTAGATCGTATGAGATTACTTTGTCCATCAATCGGCACATAGTTTGTGGGGCATTGCACAGCCCAAAAGGCATCCTCACAAACTGATATAGTGTCCGATTGGGGACAGTAAAAGCTGTTTTCGTACGAGACTCTTTTGACAGACTAATCTGCCAAAAGGCATCCTTCAAATCTACTTTTGATATCACATTCACTGGAGGTAAACGAGAGATCAGTCCATCAATATTTGGGATAGGGTAGGCATCTTTAGTTGTGACTTCGTTTAATTTACGGGAGTCAAGGCAAAACCTGACTTTCCCTAGTTTCACCAATAGAACGCCTGGTGAGGACCAAGGTGAGCTATCGGCGACCTCTATCACTTTCATTCCCAACATCCTATCTATTTCTTCGCATAACAACTTTTCCCTAGCTGGGAAGTTTTGTAAATTTTAGTTCATTTGCCGTTTCAGTGGATGTCCGCTCAATGTTCGACGGACATCCGAATTCAAGTTTTCCGGCTTTATTGAGCATTTCGCACATGAGGGTCTATAAGTATCTACGGCTCCGCAACCGTAGCAAAAAATGCGTCTTGGAGCAAGACAATCCTGATAACGGTGCCCTGGAGCATCACAGTTCCAGCATTTCATTACACTAGATACTTCATTTATTTCATTTACAAGTTCTTCATTTTCAATGTCAACAGTTTCTGTTGTTGGGTGTTTAAAAATCTCTGATACGTTTGGTCGTGAATATCGAGGTCTATTAGATGAATGAAAAGACAAGTCTTCAAAAAACTTTTCATGCTTTTTAGCCTCTTTCCTCAAACTTGCTACATCATTAACATTTAAATGCAATAACTCGTGTCGCAACTCTGTTTTTAAATTTCGTAAAACGATTTCTACAAATTCCGATTCGCTCACCGGGACTCTTAATTTATCACTTAAATTCATCATCAAATCTAAATATGTATCAAAAGATTCTGATGGTTTTTGTTTTCTTCGGCGCATATCGTCTTTGATATCATAGTCTGTTGTAGTGTCTTTAAATTCTCGTCTCAGGGCATCACAAAGATCAAACCACACGGGTGTAGTATCGGTTTGGCGGTGGAATCTCCAAAACCATTTAAGAGCCTTGCCCTCGAAAAGAGAATATACATGCTCTACAAGCAAATCGAAATTGCCGTTAAGGTGAATAGATGTTAGAGTATTTACCCTATAGATAAACTCATCGACAGAAATGTCATCGTTTATTCCAGAATATTTTAAATGCCAATTGTTTATTAAGTTAGATATTTGATGAGACGTAAGATTTAAACTATCAAAATTTACCGGATGTGGAATTTGCCCACTACGTCTATGAGCTTGAGAAGTTCTAAATGATTGGACAGCCCTAAACGGATTATCTTGTGGCCAATCTGGTAAAGGATCTAGACCAAAATTTGATGACCGATTTCGTCTTCCATTAACGTTATTTGTTTCTTGTGGCCTGTTGCTGGTAATATTATTAGGATTTAAATTGTTTCCTAAATTGAGATTTTGAAGCATTGCCTGTAGCTCATTAGACATTGTTGTAGTAAATTCAGCTTTAAAAGCATTTAGAGATTCGGATATAATATTATGAACTAAGTGTTCAGAAATCTGATTTTGAGTAAAATTAGTAGTTCGACGACGATTACCCGGGGTCTGTATTGTTTCTAAAGAACCTAAGCCTCTTTGCTGTCGTTGTTGTGCATAAGACCTTGTAGTAGGTCGATCACGCGGAATAGCCCCCCCTCTGTTTCTAGAATTAGTGGGTACTGACCGTGAAGGCAATGAATCTTGATTATTGGAATCCCATGTATTACAAATCTGACGACAAACAGGACAAGTTTGACTAGTTTCTAACCATTTGATTAGACATGGGGAATGAAAACAATGATTACACTGGGTAACAGTTTTATTTTCCAAATCTATGTTCTCATTGCAAATGATACAAAGAACCTGTTCAACAACTTCCCTACCCTCGGCACCAACCTGCACTGGGCTATGATCTACCGGCATTGTTAATTATAATCACAATATTATATGTAAAGATAAAAAAACAGATACTTATATTCAACTTTAAAAAAAAATAATTAAAAGTTTAAATAATCATGTATAAATTGGTTGATTACTTTGTAGAGTAAATAGAGTATAGCCAATGACACATATATATATATATGTGTCATATACATAATTTTGCACATATGTAAATATATATGCATGCAATAAAATTCTAGGTCAGCAGAAAACCATATAGAAAAACTATTAATAGAAAAAAAAAGAAACAATGTTCAATAATATTGTATTGAGCACAATTCCTTACAATTACTTTTATAAGAATAGAGTCTTTAATACAAATAGTTACTAAACAAGAATAGTATATGATCAATGTTAATTATATCATCATAAAAGGTATGCAAACGCGTAAATAGATGCATTTAGCAAAAATCCAAAAATGAAGCATAGATTAAGCTTTGATTATCAAGAATAAAATAGATATTAATTTTTTCCTTTTTATCGGTTAGTCCATGCGCGTGAAGCGAATTTACTAAAATTTCCGAAAAAAACAAAAAAATCACAGTGTGTTAGGAGTTGTAACACATTGGTAGGTATAACAAATACTGTTTAAAACCTATATCCAACTTAGTTAAACCCAGTGAGAATTTATAGAAAAATATAGAATAGAAAATATTTTGAATGTGGAGCCTTTATATGTAAAAGTTTATGGTGTAATTCAACTACAATGTCAATCGATTAGGCCCCACGTTGGGCGCCATTAAATTTCTGTAACGAACCTCAAGTAGCTTTTTTCGGTTATCACTGGTCTGCACACCTAGCTCTGCTTCGGTCGTAGCTCAGGGAAACGGGCGTAGGGTGTGATAACATATTCGGAGGTTAGTGTTACTTTAAATTTAAAATATTTATGTGTGCAGAGGAGAAAAGTTTAAGAAAAGAAGGAAAAGATTTAGAGATTTTCTGCTGTACAGAGAAGAAATGATGTTAATTTTCTCCTAAGTCATAGATATATCCCTCCCAACCATGCTGATGACTTCTAATTTTAGTTCAGCCCATATAATATATTGCTACCCTACACTCTACATTTCATCAACCATATCAAAATAATTTAGGCAATCATTTTCAATTCAGACATTTATTATAAAAAAAAAATTATCGTTTCTAGTATTAATAACTAAAAATAAAATTAACCTTTTTGTTTAACAAGTTATGTTTTGCAAATGATATTAGAAGGGTTCTTTCTCATAACAATTGAAAAGAAATAAAAAAAAATTCAATATAATGTTGATCTCAGTGATCAATGTACAAACATTAAGGTTCAATACATAATGCAAATAAAAATATTCATATGTAGAGAGAATGGAAAACATCTCACTCACTGGAAACTTCTTTTATAATTATAATTTAAGAGTAATTAAATTGATTTTGTTTGGTTTAATTTAAGATCATTTCATTCATAGATTTTGGTTTTGGATTTATGAATGAAAGGTTTTCCATTTACTATTATATATAATGAGAAAAAAATAAAAGATATTCTCTTAAAAAAATTTACTATATGTTTATTTAGGTGTTAGAGGGGGATAACAATAATAGTTTTAAGTTTAGCGGGTAGTAAATAAAACACTTTTTTACTTTCTTTTTAAAAAACGTTATAAATTGCTATATGTTTATTAACCTTTTTCTTTTACATAGGGTTTAATATAAATATATAGGTTTTAATGTAAGTATATATATATATGAATTTTTTAAATTTTAGGTTAAGGATTTTATTTATATTTATATAAATTAGGGTTTAATTCTTTTAACTTTTAGGTTTTAGATTTAAGGATTTTTAATTCAATTTTGGATTTAGGTTTAGATATTTATTTAGAATTAGGGTTTTTAGAATTTTAGCTGTCTTTAGATTTAGGTTTTTAATTAGCTTTATAGTTTTTTAATTCACTTTAATGTTTTTAATAGTTTTTAATGTTTTTAATTAGTGTTTTATGTGTACAATTTTAATTCTTTAAGTAGATATATATATACAATTCTGTGATAACTTTTAGCACTTTATAGATTTTATTTGTATAATTACACTTTTGTATAGGATGAAATTAGTGAGTGACTGCTGTCTCAATCTGTGATTTTCTTTAGAATGAAGTAAAAGGATTTTTGGTACTTTATTGTTCGCAACGTGAACACTATATGTGGAGACTTACATGTTTTTTTTTATACCACGCAGTCAGCAGGCCTGTTGATTTGGTGGATACATGTTGCTGGAGTTGTTGTTGTTATATTTATAAATTAGGGTTTTTGTTGTTAAAATTTTTGTTTTGCATTATGTTTTGTTGGGAATTTATATTTAGTATTATTAGAGATATAGATATATGGGATTAATATAAAATATTTTAATGTTAAATATTTAGTGTAAATAACATAATTATAATTATTTTTAAATTCATCATTAATTTATGTAATTCATATTACTTGATTAGTTTAAGTTATATATAAAGGTTTAGGGAATATATAAAAAATATTTAATCTAACATTTATATAAATATAATTTTGTATAAATATAATATAAATTGGTTTGTAAATAAGATAGGGTGTTAATGTAAGGTTATGAAAGTATTTTATTTCATATTTTTAATTTAGTTTTTAAGTAAAGTAGGGTATTAAAATAAGGATAGGAGAATACTAGATTTAGATTTTGATATGTTGGTAACTAAGGTAGGGCGAAATTTAGGTTACATAAGTAGTAGTAGTAGTATTAAATTTAGATTTTAAGTAAAGTAGGGGGTTAAAAGTAAGGTTAGATTAAGTTGTCATTGTTATAATTTAGGTATTGGCAGATTAAACATTGATTATTATACACTATTGATTATTGTGTTCTATTGAAGGTAAGGAGATTTTGTATTATATAACTTATTATTATTAGGCTTAGTTTTTGTATTGTTTAGTCAGGCTTAGGGACTACGTCATAGATTCAGCTGTGTACCACACCAGGTTAGACACGTTCTGCCACTAATTCTTCTTTTCTAAATTCCTCAAGATCCCGGTTGGTTTGGTGATACCTTAAAGGGGCTTTTGGTACCCTAACCCACAAGTTTAAAAGTAGAATAGTGGCTTGAAGTCCTATTTCAGCAACAAGTATTTATATAAGTCTCAGTTGGGTGCAACACTGAACAATTATGGATGGAATTTTTGTAAATTTTTGTAAACTATTGATAATGAAACAATAGAATTACTATAGAATACCAGGTTAATATATTTTATCGAAGCTACTCACTTTTTGTAAACCACTTTACACATATAATATGGAATGGTGGTTAGGTAACCACCACGTGAGTGGAATTTTCCCAACTGGAGGATTTTAACTTATTTAAAATTTCGGAAATTGTCCTTTTTTTATTATAGAGTTTTTCTCAATTTAAATATATAAATTCAAGTTTTATTTATTTAAAAAAAAAATTTGAGAAGATGTCACAAATTGAAAAAGCACTTTATTAAATTAGAGAAACTTGTTTTAATTGCCAATCACTCGGCCGACTTATAGTAGAATGTTCTACAATTGTACAAAATAATGTGCGTAGCTCGTAGTTACATAAGAATGAACACGCACAAATTATATTTACGTCATACTCTCCACTTTTTCATATTTTGTTTTGTGCTACAATCATTCCTTGGATAATGTAATAATTCAAGGTAGATTATTAACTAATATAATGATTTTGTAGCACTTTTTGCGACCGTTATATTTGAAGTTTAAATTTGGATCATTGAATGTAAGTTCTTCTCATCACCACCCCTCACACCATCCTTGCTCGACATAGTCTGTAATTAAATATTTCCTGTGGAATATTTAATTTTAATGACCTACTGTAAGGCTTCATTAAGTGAGAGTCAAGTGAAAACGCATCATCACCAATGAAAAAGTATGGAATTTTGTTGCCTCGTCCAGGAACAAGTTCCTTACTCCTTGGGATGTTAAGATCTCCATTTTCACCGGAATTATATAACTCTGTATAGATTGTACTGTCGGAGGCTTTGCCATTTGATCCAACATCTACAAAAATGAAACGGCGATGTGCATCCACTGCTGCGAAAAGAACAATGCTAAAGAATCATTTAAAATTGTAAAATTGAGATACAGTGTTCGATGGGGCCTTGATACGTATATGCTTTCCATCCAAAGCTCCTAACGTATGTGGAAATTGCCAAAAATTATTAAAATCGTTTGCGATTTCCTCCCACTCTACTTCGGTATCTGGGACCTGTAAAAACATTTTTAATTATTATTAGATATTCTAAAATGATCTATGTAAATGTAAAAATTCTGTTTTCAGAGAATTACTACACTAAAATATTGCAATTGTTGAATTAAAGTTTGTTTATAAATTATTTTTATTTCTTTTAGGAAAGTTTCAATTCTCAAAACTGTGAAGACATTGAGAAAGGTCAAGATTATGTGTATAATGAAACCCCGTGCAAAGACTCTGGGTCCAATAAATTAGACAGAGCCTTGGAAAAGATTTTAGAACTAAAAGAAGAAGAGAATGAGTTTACCGCATTTGGTGAGAGTATTGCGCACCAATTGCAAAAGATGCCAGAAGGAAATGGATATAAATTAATGAGCGAAATTCAAAATTTAATAACTAAAAGAAAGTTTGAAAATCTACGATATAGATATATAAAAATGGCAGCTGGACTATAAAATTTAATCTTTTTACCTGCATTGTATTATTATATATAACTTTAATATATAAAACTATAATTAATTGAATCTTTTTAACAGAATTATTATATTTTTTTTACTTGATTGTACCTGAATTATTATTTTGTTTTAAAAAAAATAAAAAAAACGTTATGTTCCTATTTATAAAATATTACCTGCTACTTTTATGTAATATGTGTTTATAATACTGTGACAAATATCATAAATGTTAGTTTTCGAGTTGTTCATTACAACGAATAAAAAATATTAAATTATAGACACATTGTCCTAGTTAGTGAGAATTCCCAAAAAGAGACACAATAGTACTTTTTAAATTAGTAGATACAGTATATGTTCAGAAATATGTGCCAATCCACTACTATAATAATGGAAATATTCATGATATTAAACATATATAAGGAAGTCCATAACAAAACTCAATAATTCAATTTTGTTGGATAATCGAATAAATTTAATTAAAGACGTTGGATACAGGAAATGTGTAATTTTGGTATTGAATTACAATAAAATTATTGATCTGTTAGCTTTTAACAATGGCTGCATAAAATGTGTAGAATTGGATTCAGTAAAAAAACTTAAAAAGTGGAATTATTGCGTTATTATGGACGTCCTTATATAATCGTGATTCAGTGAAAATCTAAATTTCTGTAATAATGGAAATACTAAATAATTTCGCTAACTAAGAAATGTATGCATTATATACTTTCCTTAAAATAAACATTTTTTAGAGCATCGTATATTGCACGCAGCACCATTGGCATAAACACGCTGATTGTTCTTCTTGATACCCTTGTTAAAAACTCCAGAGATGCAAATGAGTCCCCAGTGGCCAAGTATCGAAGAGCGATTGCCAACTTTGATCTCGGAGAAATCGCTGTCCGCAAAAAAGTGACACCCACTTTTTTTAATTTTGTGTTCAACCTACATAAATTTATTAAAAATAGTTTTTTAATGAATTTTTATATAAAATTTGTTATTGTACTACTTACCATATTAAGAACAACTTCAAACTGGTCTATTTTTAAACGGCAAAAATTCCTTGTCGTCATCTTCCCACAACAAATCTTTTAGCAAATGTGCTTCCATGTCCATGTCGCATCTTTTTATTAAGAGGGGTTTCACCCAATACCTCCTATTTACATTTTGTTTTCTGTTTACTTTTTTTGTCACTTCGTTTTCTATAATTTTTAGTTTAAGAATTAGAGCAATTTTTTTAATGTGTTTACGTTTTGACGACATTTTTAAAATGAACTTTTACTTGCATGTGTAAACGCTCAAGCAACTTGTAGACATTTCGATGTATTTTCGACATTTTCGATAATACGTATTCTCAACTTTCATCAATCTACTTGCATGTGTAAACGCAGCGTAGTACATGCGGGAACGCCCTTGACAAAGTCAAAAGGAAGACTTCTTCTTTTTACTAAAACTTTCGTTTTTCCTCGTAAAATTGGTATTAGGTTTTAATCTCGAACTCGAAGCTTCTTCAGCTGAAATATGTTGGTATCTTTTGTTCAAAGCTACCTCACAATCACTCCATAAGGGCAACTTTTCATAATCAAGTTGCTCTTCCCATTTGGATCTAGTGATTGAATCTACTTTAGTCATTACTAAGTGAATTATTATCGCATTAGTAATTGCCTTATCATCTCCGATTGATAAAAGTGAGCCATAAATGGCAGAAACTGTATCAATCATGCTCCTCAAGGAAGTTGCAGAAGGTTTAGACATTTCCGGTAGATCAAACAATTTAGTAATATTATCAAAGAATATTAAACACGGATTGTCATAAACTCTTTTTAAACTTTGTAGAGCCTTGGAATAATTTTGTTCACTTATCTGATAAGCTTTCACAGTTCTTAGCTTCATCTGATAGGCACGAGATTAAATGATTAAATTTCTCAATTTCAATTAAAGTTGGATCACTATCTACCAAACTCTCGAATAAACTAATAAAATTCTTATATTCGGCATATTTACCGCTAAATTTAGGCAACTTCATACTTGGAAGTCGGCTATGATGACTTGAGAAACCAAGAGTAGTTTCAGCGAAACTATGTTCTCTGGGAGTTAAATAACCCAAAAGCATACTTTTTGTGGAAACGCATAAATTTTCTAAATCGGACCTTTCATTGTTCGAGGGATCTAATATATCGATTTCTGTTTGAATGTCCATTGCATCTTCAATATATGAATTTAAAATTTCTAATCGACATTGCAATTCATTTTGATTAAACGAAAGTTTTTTCCTTAATAGATCACCTAATTCTCGAAACGTTTGTCAAAAATTTTTTTTTCTGTTGGTATAAACTCTCAATACTAGAACTTTTTTGTAGTCGAGGTTTAAATATCTAACTTGCTAAGAAAAATAGAAAACCAAGTTAAATTCTTATAGAATTGTATTTTAAATCAATTTTCAAAAGGATCTCAAGGAAATTGGTCGTAAAGACAAAATAGATTAATAAATAAACCTTCCGAGATCAACTTACGGTTTCAATGCGCTTGCAGAAACAACAATTGATTTTTAAGGTTTCAACTACTTTTTATATTTAAATTATTTTATAACAAATGTTCTTACTTACTGATAAATTAATAGCAATTATTAATTCTCGGAAAAATTTTCTGAACGATATTGTTTGCTGGGTTATAAACCAGTTCGCAAATAAATTTTTTCCGTACCCGAACAATTTTTATAAATTATAACAAAAAATAATATTTTATTTTTATATTTCAAATTTTCTATAAATTGTTCGTTGGGTTGTATCACAAATAAGAAGAACAAGAGTTAAATAAAAGCAAGCAACAGAAAATAAATGTAAACAATTGAATTTATCGCAATTTTATTGTATAATGCTTTAATTTTATTGTTGTTGTTCAATTAATTACCACTGCCTCTGTTATTATTAAATTTTCTCGCGATCACTTTTATAAATGTCCGTCCGATAATAATAATTTTACCTCTTATGATTTTATTTTTAATTACACTATTTTCTCACTTTTTCTTATAAAATGTCTCAATTATTGCTTCTTATTTGTTTTATATTTTCTTTTATTTATATGTAAAGATTTACAATATATTTACCCCCATTTTCTCAATCTCTGGTTATTTTTTATCGTGACGATAAACTGACGGTTCTCTACAAAAAAAATGTTAATTGGAGGTTTAACGTTACGAAAAACGATAACCAGATATTGAGAAAATGGCGGTTAGTCTATCTGAAATTAGTTTCTGTTCATGTGAAAAACATGGATTTTCTAGATTTAGTCCGCAAATTTGCAATGACTGACCTTGAGCTTTATCAATTGTCATTGCAAATACTAAGCAAATAGGAAACTGCTATCGAATAAAATCAAATGGCATTTCCGAAGTTATAATTCGGTCGCTCCGATTAGAGGCCGCTCCGATTAAATTGTTCATTAATTGCCTTACTGTAAGTCGAGTGCCACTACAAATACGCAAACAATCATACATACAAAAAAACACACATTGACTTTTATATATAAGGGTTTCAAATGTATACAAATTTTAACATTTACTTAATATTGTTGGTAGTCCGCGCACTTCTGTACTAAATATTAATATTGATAGCTGTTATAGCTTTCCCTATATATAATTTGTCATTATATCTATGTAAGGTGCCACGCCCACTTTTTTAGTTTTTGCCCATTTTTGGCCTAAATATATAATTCATACAAAGTTTCATTGCTTTACATATCAAAATTATACACATAGATATGATTTTTAGTATTTAGTTTGTATGGGATGTGCCACGCCCACTATTGATAGTCCGCCCATTCTTGTCCTAACTATTAATATTGATGATCGAATAACCGTGCAAAATTTATGGACTCTATCTCTTATTTAGTATCCCATATAATAGATTTTAATTATCATCATATGGGAGGTGCCACGCCCTCTGGCTACTACTCCCATTTTTGCCGCAAATATTTAAACAAACATTGGAATTGCTCATGCAAAATTTGAGGACTATAGCTATTATAGTTTCCAAATATTTGATATTTAATATTAACTTTGTATGGGAGGTACCACGCCCACTTGAAAATTAAAAACAAAAAGTATCCTATTGCTCCTTCCAGATATAGAAAAACATACAGTCAAAATTTCAAGTAAATCTGGTTAGCCGTTTAGCCGTCTATAGACGTCAAACCAACAAATATACATATAAACATACATTCACTTTTATATATGGGGCATTTCATGTCAAGTGAACCAACTTTTGAAATCGATGTCTTCCGATCGGGATGAAATTTGCACCAAGGTTAGCTCTATTGGATAGTAACTCAGACACATTTTTTCAACAACATCGGTCGAGAACTCTCTGAGTTATAGGGGGTAAAATTTTGACAATTTGGTCAAACAGGGGTTTTTTCTTATCCATGTAACTTATTACCTATTGTTCTTAGCAAAATGTGTCCCAAATAGTATAGATAGCTATTTCTTCGATCTTTCGAAAAAAAATATTTAAAAAAAAAAATAAAAAATTTTTAATATTTTTTTTCCGAAATCAAAAACTTTTTTGACTTTTTTTTAAAATACGTCCTTTTTTTTTTTTTTTTCTTAAAATAAAGTTTAGATATTTTCCTTGAACACCTACTTGGTCGCTTAGTGGGATGCGAGTGGGATATCTATCAAAATAAATATTTTGTAACTCAAAACATAAAATTTTTGACTTTTTTTGCAAAATCAAAAACTTTGTTGACTTTTTTTTCAAAATGGACCCTTTTTTAATCTTTTTTTTTAGGTCAAACAAAAGCTTAGATATTATCCTTGAAGACCCTTTTGGTCGCTTAGTGGGATGCGAGTGGGATATCTATCAAAATAAATATTTTTTAACTCAAGACTTACAATTTTTGACTTTTTTTTTGCAAATACGATTTTTTTTCCAAATGGGCCCTTTTTTTTAAATTTTTTTTGTAGTCAAAAGAAAGCTTAGGTCCATTCCTTTAAGATATTTTTAGTCCCTTAGTGGGATGCGAGTGGGAAATTTTTGACTTTTTTTGCAAAATTAAAAACTTTGTTGACTTTTTTTTTTCAAAATGGACCCTTTTTTAATCTTTTTTTTTAGGTCAAACAAAAGCTTAGATATTATCCTTGAAGACCCTTTTGGTCGCTTAGTGGGATGCGAGTGGGATATCTATCAAAATAAATATTTTTTAACTCAAGACTTACAATTTTTGACTTTTTTTTTTGCAAATACGATTATTTTTCCAAATGGGCCCTTTTTTTAAAATTTTTTTTGTAGTCAAAAGAAAGCTTAGGTCCATTCCTTTAAGATATTTTTAGTCCCTTAGTGGGATGCGAGTGGGATATCTATCAAAATAAATATTTTGTAACGCAAGACATACAATTTTTTAATTTTTTTTTGCAAAATCAAAATTTTTTTCCAATATGGGCCCTTTTTTAATTTTTTTTTTGCTCAAAAGAAAGCCTAGGTCCATTCCTTTAAGATATTTTTAGTCCCTTAGTGGGATGCGAGTGGGATATCTATCAAAATAAATATTTTGTAACAATTTTTTAATTTTTTTTTGCAAAATCGAAATTTTTTTCCAATATGGGACACAGGTAGATCATCTAAGTATACGAAAACATGGCTTTTTAGATCGTATGAGATTACTTTGTCCATCAATCGGCACATAGTTTGTGGGGCATTGCACAGCCCAAAAGGCATCCTCACAAACTGATATAGTGTCCGATTGGGGACAGTAAAAGCTGTTTTCGTACGAGACTCTTTTGACAGACTAATCTGCCAAAAGGCATCCTTCAAATCTACTTTTGATATCACATTCACTGGAGGTAAACGAGAGATCAGTCCATCAATATTTGGGATAGGGTAGGCATCTTTAGTTGTGACTTCGTTTAATTTACGGGAGTCAAGGCAAAACCTGACTTTCCCTAGTTTCACCAATAGAACGCCTGGTGAGGACCAAGGTGAGCTATCGGCGACCTCTATCACTTTCATTCCCAACATCCTATCTATTTCTTCGCATAACAACTTTTCCCTAGCTGGGAAGTTTTGTAAATTTTAGTTCATTTGCCGTTTCAGTGGATGTCCGCTCAATGTTCGACGGACATCCGAATTCAAGTTTTCCGGCTTTATTGAGCATTTCGCACATGAGGGTCTATAAGTATCTACGGCTCCGCAACCGTAGCAAAAAATGCGTCTTGGAGCAAGACAATCCTGATAACGGTGCCCTGGAGCATCACAGTTCCAGCATTTCATTACACTAGATACTTCATTTATTTCATTTACAAGTTCTTCATTTTCAATGTCAACAGTTTCTGTTGTTGGGTGTTTAAAAATCTCTGATACGTTTGGTCGTGAATATCGAGGTCTATTAGATGAATGAAAAGACAAGTCTTCAAAAAACTTTTCATGCTTTTTAGCCTCTTTCCTCAAACTTGCTACATCATTAACATTTAAATGCAATAACTCGTGTCGCAACTCTGTTTTTAAATTTCGTAAAACGATTTCTACAAATTCCGATTCGCTCACCGGGACTCTTAATTTATCACTTAAATTCATCATCAAATCTAAATATGTATCAAAAGATTCTGATGGTTTTTGTTTTCTTCGGCGCATATCGTCTTTGATATCATAGTCTGTTGTAGTGTCTTTAAATTCTCGTCTCAGGGCATCACAAAGATCAAACCACACGGGTGTAGTATCGGTTTGGCGGTGGAATCTCCAAAACCATTTAAGAGCCTTGCCCTCGAAAAGAGAATATACATGCTCTACAAGCAAATCGAAATTGCCGTTAAGGTGAATAGATGTTAGAGTATTTACCCTATAGATAAACTCATCGACAGAAATGTCATCGTTTATTCCAGAATATTTTAAATGCCAATTGTTTATTAAGTTAGATATTTGATGAGACGTAAGATTTAAACTATCAAAATTTACCGGATGTGGAATTTGCCCACTACGTCTATGAGCTTGAGAAGTTCTAAATGATTGGACAGCCCTAAACGGATTATCTTGTGGCCAATCTGGTAAAGGATCTAGACCAAAATTTGATGACCGATTTCGTCTTCCATTAACGTTATTTGTTTCTTGTGGCCTGTTGCTGGTAATATTATTAGGATTTAAATTGTTTCCTAAATTGAGATTTTGAAGCATTGCCTGTAGCTCATTAGACATTGTTGTAGTAAATTCAGCTTTAAAAGCATTTAGAGATTCGGATATAATATTATGAACTAAGTGTTCAGAAATCTGATTTTGAGTAAAATTAGTAGTTCGACGACGATTACCCGGGGTCTGTATTGTTTCTAAAGAACCTAAGCCTCTTTGCTGTCGTTGTTGTGCATAAGACCTTGTAGTAGGTCGATCACGCGGAATAGCCCCCCCTCTGTTTCTAGAATTAGTGGGTACTGACCGTGAAGGCAATGAATCTTGATTATTGGAATCCCATGTATTACAAATCTGACGACAAACAGGACAAGTTTGACTAGTTTCTAACCATTTGATTAGACATGGGGAATGAAAACAATGATTACACTGGGTAACAGTTTTATTTTCCAAATCTATGTTCTCATTGCAAATGATACAAAGAACCTGTTCAACAACTTCCCTACCCTCGGCACCAACCTGCACTGGGCTATGATCTACCGGCATTGTTAATTATAATCACAATATTATATGTAAAGATAAAAAAACAGATACTTATATTCAACTTTAAAAAAAAATAATTAAAAGTTTAAATAATCATGTATAAATTGGTTGATTACTTTGTAGAGTAAATAGAGTATAGCCAATGACACATATATATATATATGTGTCATATACATAATTTTGCACATATGTAAATATATATGCATGCAATAAAATTCTAGGTCAGCAGAAAACCATATAGAAAAACTATTAATAGAAAAAAAAAGAAACAATGTTCAATAATATTGTATTGAGCACAATTCCTTACAATTACTTTTATAAGAATAGAGTCTTTAATACAAATAGTTACTAAACAAGAATAGTATATGATCAATGTTAATTATATCATCATAAAAGGTATGCAAACGCGTAAATAGATGCATTTAGCAAAAATCCAAAAATGAAGCATAGATTAAGCTTTGATTATCAAGAATAAAATAGATATTAATTTTTTCCTTTTTATCGGTTAGTCCATGCGCGTGAAGCGAATTTACTAAAATTTCCGAAAAAAACAAAAAAATCACAGTGTGTTAGGAGTTGTAACACATTGGTAGGTATAACAAATACTGTTTAAAACCTATATCCAACTTAGTTAAACCCAGTGAGAATTTATAGAAAAATATAGAATAGAAAATATTTTGAATGTGGAGCCTTTATATGTAAAAGTTTATGGTGTAATTCAACTACAATGTCAATCGATTAGGCCCCACGTTGGGCGCCATTAAATTTCTGTAACGAACCTCAAGTAGCTTTTTTCGGTTATCACTGGTCTGCACACCTAGCTCTGCTTCGGTCGTAGCTCAGGGAAACGGGCGTAGGGTGTGATAACATATTCGGAGGTTAGTGTTACTTTAAATTTAAAATATTTATGTGTGCAGAGGAGAAAAGTTTAAGAAAAGAAGGAAAAGATTTAGAGATTTTCTGCTGTACAGAGAAGAAATGATGTTAATTTTCTCCTAAGTCATAGATATATCCCTCCCAACCATGCTGATGACTTCTAATTTTAGTTCAGCCCATATAATATATTGCTACCCTACACTCTACATTTCATCAACCATATCAAAATAATTTAGGCAATCATTTTCAATTCAGACATTTATTATAAAAAAAAAATTATCGTTTCTAGTATTAATAACTAAAAATAAAATTAACCTTTTTGTTTAACAAGTTATGTTTTGCAAATGATATTAGAAGGGTTCTTTCTCATAACAATTGAAAAGAAATAAAAAAAAATTCAATATAATGTTGATCTCAGTGATCAATGTACAAACATTAAGGTTCAATACATAATGCAAATAAAAATATTCATATGTAGAGAGAATGGAAAACATCTCACTCACTGGAAACTTCTTTTATAATTATAATTTAAGAGTAATTAAATTGATTTTGTTTGGTTTAATTTAAGATCATTTCATTCATAGATTTTGGTTTTGGATTTATGAATGAAAGGTTTTCCATTTACTATTATATATAATGAGAAAAAAATAAAAGATATTCTCTTAAAAAAATTTACTATATGTTTATTTAGGTGTTAGAGGGGGATAACAATAATAGTTTTAAGTTTAGCGGGTAGTAAATAAAACACTTTTTTACTTTCTTTTTAAAAAACGTTATAAATTGCTATATGTTTATTAACCTTTTTCTTTTACATAGGGTTTAATATAAATATATAGGTTTTAATGTAAGTATATATATATATGAATTTTTTAAATTTTAGGTTAAGGATTTTATTTATATTTATATAAATTAGGGTTTAATTCTTTTAACTTTTAGGTTTTAGATTTAAGGATTTTTAATTCAATTTTGGATTTAGGTTTAGATATTTATTTAGAATTAGGGTTTTTAGAATTTTAGCTGTCTTTAGATTTAGGTTTTTAATTAGCTTTATAGTTTTTTAATTCACTTTAATGTTTTTAATAGTTTTTAATGTTTTTAATTAGTGTTTTATGTGTACAATTTTAATTCTTTAAGTAGATATATATATACAATTCTGTGATAACTTTTAGCACTTTATAGATTTTATTTGTATAATTACACTTTTGTATAGGATGAAATTAGTGAGTGACTGCTGTCTCAATCTGTGATTTTCTTTAGAATGAAGTAAAAGGATTTTTGGTACTTTATTGTTCGCAACGTGAACACTATATGTGGAGACTTACATGTTTTTTTTTATACCACGCAGTCAGCAGGCCTGTTGATTTGGTGGATACATGTTGCTGGAGTTGTTGTTGTTATATTTATAAATTAGGGTTTTTGTTGTTAAAATTTTTGTTTTGCATTATGTTTTGTTGGGAATTTATATTTAGTATTATTAGAGATATAGATATATGGGATTAATATAAAATATTTTAATGTTAAATATTTAGTGTAAATAACATAATTATAATTATTTTTAAATTCATCATTAATTTATGTAATTCATATTACTTGATTAGTTTAAGTTATATATAAAGGTTTAGGGAATATATAAAAAATATTTAATCTAACATTTATATAAATATAATTTTGTATAAATATAATATAAATTGGTTTGTAAATAAGATAGGGTGTTAATGTAAGGTTATGAAAGTATTTTATTTCATATTTTTAATTTAGTTTTTAAGTAAAGTAGGGTATTAAAATAAGGATAGGAGAATACTAGATTTAGATTTTGATATGTTGGTAACTAAGGTAGGGCGAAATTTAGGTTACATAAGTAGTAGTAGTAGTATTAAATTTAGATTTTAAGTAAAGTAGGGGGTTAAAAGTAAGGTTAGATTAAGTTGTCATTGTTATAATTTAGGTATTGGCAGATTAAACATTGATTATTATACACTATTGATTATTGTGTTCTATTGAAGGTAAGGAGATTTTGTATTATATAACTTATTATTATTAGGCTTAGTTTTTGTATTGTTTAGTCAGGCTTAGGGACTACGTCATAGATTCAGCTGTGTACCACACCAGGTTAGACACGTTCTGCCACTAATTCTTCTTTTCTAAATTCCTCAAGATCCCGGTTGGTTTGGTGATACCTTAAAGGGGCTTTTGGTACCCTAACCCACAAGTTTAAAAGTAGAATAGTGGCTTGAAGTCCTATTTCAGCAACAAGTATTTATATAAGTCTCAGTTGGGTGCAACACTGAACAATTATGGATGGAATTTTTGTAAATTTTTGTAAACTATTGATAATGAAACAATAGAATTACTATAGAATACCAGGTTAATATATTTTATCGAAGCTACTCACTTTTTGTAAACCACTTTACACATATAATATGGAATGGTGGTTAGGTAACCACCACGTGAGTGGAATTTTCCCAACTGGAGGATTTTAACTTATTTAAAATTTCGGAAATTGTCCTTTTTTTATTATAGAGTTTTTCTCAATTTAAATATATAAATTCAAGTTTTATTTATTTAAAAAAAAAATTTGAGAAGATGTCACAAATTGAAAAAGCACTTTATTAAATTAGAGAAACTTGTTTTAATTGCCAATCACTCGGCCGACTTATAGTAGAATGTTCTACAATTGTACAAAATAATGTGCGTAGCTCGTAGTTACATAAGAATGAACACGCACAAATTATATTTACGTCATACTCTCCACTTTTTCATATTTTGTTTTGTGCTACAATCATTCCTTGGATAATGTAATAATTCAAGGTAGATTATTAACTAATATAATGATTTTGTAGCACTTTTTGCGACCGTTATATTTGAAGTTTAAATTTGGATCATTGAATGTAAGTTCTTCTCATCACCACCCCTCACACCATCCTTGCTCGACATAGTCTGTAATTAAATATTTCCTGTGGAATATTTAATTTTAATGACCTACTGTAAGGCTTCATTAAGTGAGAGTCAAGTGAAAACGCATCATCACCAATGAAAAAGTATGGAATTTTGTTGCCTCGTCCAGGAACAAGTTCCTTACTCCTTGGGATGTTAAGATCTCCATTTTCACCGGAATTATATAACTCTGTATAGATTGTACTGTCGGAGGCTTTGCCATTTGATCCAACATCTACAAAAATGAAACGGCGATGTGCATCCACTGCTGCGAAAAGAACAATGCTAAAGAATCATTTAAAATTGTAAAATTGAGATACAGTGTTCGATGGGGCCTTGATACGTATATGCTTTCCATCCAAAGCTCCTAACGTATGTGGAAATTGCCAAAAATTATTAAAATCGTTTGCGATTTCCTCCCACTCTACTTCGGTATCTGGGACCTGTAAAAACATTTTTAATTATTATTAGATATTCTAAAATGATCTATGTAAATGTAAAAATTCTGTTTTCAGAGAATTACTACACTAAAATATTGCAATTGTTGAATTAAAGTTTGTTTATAAATTATTTTTATTTCTTTTAGGAAAGTTTCAATTCTCAAAACTGTGAAGACATTGAGAAAGGTCAAGATTATGTGTATAATGAAACCCCGTGCAAAGACTCTGGGTCCAATAAATTAGACAGAGCCTTGGAAAAGATTTTAGAACTAAAAGAAGAAGAGAATGAGTTTACCGCATTTGGTGAGAGTATTGCGCACCAATTGCAAAAGATGCCAGAAGGAAATGGATATAAATTAATGAGCGAAATTCAAAATTTAATAACTAAAAGAAAGTTTGAAAATCTACGATATAGATATATAAAAATGGCAGCTGGACTATAAAATTTAATCTTTTTACCTGCATTGTATTATTATATATAACTTTAATATATAAAACTATAATTAATTGAATCTTTTTAACAGAATTATTATATTTTTTTTACTTGATTGTACCTGAATTATTATTTTGTTTTAAAAAAAATAAAAAAAACGTTATGTTCCTATTTATAAAATATTACCTGCTACTTTTATGTAATATGTGTTTATAATACTGTGACAAATATCATAAATGTTAGTTTTCGAGTTGTTCATTACAACGAATAAAAAATATTAAATTATAGACACATTGTCCTAGTTAGTGAGAATTCCCAAAAAGAGACACAATAGTACTTTTTAAATTAGTAGATACAGTATATGTTCAGAAATATGTGCCAATCCACTACTATAATAATGGAAATATTCATGATATTAAACATATATAAGGAAGTCCATAACAAAACTCAATAATTCAATTTTGTTGGATAATCGAATAAATTTAATTAAAGACGTTGGATACAGGAAATGTGTAATTTTGGTATTGAATTACAATAAAATTATTGATCTGTTAGCTTTTAACAATGGCTGCATAAAATGTGTAGAATTGGATTCAGTAAAAAAACTTAAAAAGTGGAATTATTGCGTTATTATGGACGTCCTTATATAATCGTGATTCAGTGAAAATCTAAATTTCTGTAATAATGGAAATACTAAATAATTTCGCTAACTAAGAAATGTATGCATTATATACTTTCCTTAAAATAAACATTTTTTAGAGCATCGTATATTGCACGCAGCACCATTGGCATAAACACGCTGATTGTTCTTCTTGATACCCTTGTTAAAAACTCCAGAGATGCAAATGAGTCCCCAGTGGCCAAGTATCGAAGAGCGATTGCCAACTTTGATCTCGGAGAAATCGCTGTCCGCAAAAAAGTGACACCCACTTTTTTTAATTTTGTGTTCAACCTACATAAATTTATTAAAAATAGTTTTTTAATGAATTTTTATATAAAATTTGTTATTGTACTACTTACCATATTAAGAACAACTTCAAACTGGTCTATTTTTAAACGGCAAAAATTCCTTGTCGTCATCTTCCCACAACAAATCTTTTAGCAAATGTGCTTCCATGTCCATGTCGCATCTTTTTATTAAGAGGGGTTTCACCCAATACCTCCTATTTACATTTTGTTTTCTGTTTACTTTTTTTGTCACTTCGTTTTCTATAATTTTTAGTTTAAGAATTAGAGCAATTTTTTTAATGTGTTTACGTTTTGACGACATTTTTAAAATGAACTTTTACTTGCATGTGTAAACGCTCAAGCAACTTGTAGACATTTCGATGTATTTTCGACATTTTCGATAATACGTATTCTCAACTTTCATCAATCTACTTGCATGTGTAAACGCAGCGTAGTACATGCGGGAACGCCCTTGACAAAGTCAAAAGGAAGACTTCTTCTTTTTACTAAAACTTTCGTTTTTCCTCGTAAAATTGGTATTAGGTTTTAATCTCGAACTCGAAGCTTCTTCAGCTGAAATATGTTGGTATCTTTTGTTCAAAGCTACCTCACAATCACTCCATAAGGGCAACTTTTCATAATCAAGTTGCTCTTCCCATTTGGATCTAGTGATTGAATCTACTTTAGTCATTACTAAGTGAATTATTATCGCATTAGTAATTGCCTTATCATCTCCGATTGATAAAAGTGAGCCATAAATGGCAGAAACTGTATCAATCATGCTCCTCAAGGAAGTTGCAGAAGGTTTAGACATTTCCGGTAGATCAAACAATTTAGTAATATTATCAAAGAATATTAAACACGGATTGTCATAAACTCTTTTTAAACTTTGTAGAGCCTTGGAATAATTTTGTTCACTTATCTGATAAGCTTTCACAGTTCTTAGCTTCATCTGATAGGCACGAGATTAAATGATTAAATTTCTCAATTTCAATTAAAGTTGGATCACTATCTACCAAACTCTCGAATAAACTAATAAAATTCTTATATTCGGCATATTTACCGCTAAATTTAGGCAACTTCATACTTGGAAGTCGGCTATGATGACTTGAGAAACCAAGAGTAGTTTCAGCGAAACTATGTTCTCTGGGAGTTAAATAACCCAAAAGCATACTTTTTGTGGAAACGCATAAATTTTCTAAATCGGACCTTTCATTGTTCGAGGGATCTAATATATCGATTTCTGTTTGAATGTCCATTGCATCTTCAATATATGAATTTAAAATTTCTAATCGACATTGCAATTCATTTTGATTAAACGAAAGTTTTTTCCTTAATAGATCACCTAATTCTCGAAACGTTTGTCAAAAATTTTTTTTTCTGTTGGTATAAACTCTCAATACTAGAACTTTTTTGTAGTCGAGGTTTAAATATCTAACTTGCTAAGAAAAATAGAAAACCAAGTTAAATTCTTATAGAATTGTATTTTAAATCAATTTTCAAAAGGATCTCAAGGAAATTGGTCGTAAAGACAAAATAGATTAATAAATAAACCTTCCGAGATCAACTTACGGTTTCAATGCGCTTGCAGAAACAACAATTGATTTTTAAGGTTTCAACTACTTTTTATATTTAAATTATTTTATAACAAATGTTCTTACTTACTGATAAATTAATAGCAATTATTAATTCTCGGAAAAATTTTCTGAACGATATTGTTTGCTGGGTTATAAACCAGTTCGCAAATAAATTTTTTCCGTACCCGAACAATTTTTATAAATTATAACAAAAAATAATATTTTATTTTTATATTTCAAATTTTCTATAAATTGTTCGTTGGGTTGTATCACAAATAAGAAGAACAAGAGTTAAATAAAAGCAAGCAACAGAAAATAAATGTAAACAATTGAATTTATCGCAATTTTATTGTATAATGCTTTAATTTTATTGTTGTTGTTCAATTAATTACCACTGCCTCTGTTATTATTAAATTTTCTCGCGATCACTTTTATAAATGTCCGTCCGATAATAATAATTTTACCTCTTATGATTTTATTTTTAATTACACTATTTTCTCACTTTTTCTTATAAAATGTCTCAATTATTGCTTCTTATTTGTTTTATATTTTCTTTTATTTATATGTAAAGATTTACAATATATTTACCCCCATTTTCTCAATCTCTGGTTATTTTTTATCGTGACGATAAACTGACGGTTCTCTACAAAAAAAATGTTAATTGGAGGTTTAACGTTACGAAAAACGATAACCAGATATTGAGAAAATGGCGGTTAGTCTATCTGAAATTAGTTTCTGTTCATGTGAAAAACATGGATTTTCTAGATTTAGTCCGCAAATTTGCAATGACTGACCTTGAGCTTTATCAATTGTCATTGCAAATACTAAGCAAATAGGAAACTGCTATCGAATAAAATCAAATGGCATTTCCGAAGTTATAATTCGGTCGCTCCGATTAGAGGCCGCTCCGATTAAATTGTTCATTAATTGCCTTACTGTAAGTCGAGTGCCACTACAAATACGCAAACAATCATACATACAAAAAAACACACATTGACTTTTATATATAAGGGTTTCAAATGTATACAAATTTTAACATTTACTTAATATTGTTGGTAGTCCGCGCACTTCTGTACTAAATATTAATATTGATAGCTGTTATAGCTTTCCCTATATATAATTTGTCATTATATCTATGTAAGGTGCCACGCCCACTTTTTTAGTTTTTGCCCATTTTTGGCCTAAATATATAATTCATACAAAGTTTCATTGCTTTACATATCAAAATTATACACATAGATATGATTTTTAGTATTTAGTTTGTATGGGATGTGCCACGCCCACTATTGATAGTCCGCCCATTCTTGTCCTAACTATTAATATTGATGATCGAATAACCGTGCAAAATTTATGGACTCTATCTCTTATTTAGTATCCCATATAATAGATTTTAATTATCATCATATGGGAGGTGCCACGCCCTCTGGCTACTACTCCCATTTTTGCCGCAAATATTTAAACAAACATTGGAATTGCTCATGCAAAATTTGAGGACTATAGCTATTATAGTTTCCAAATATTTGATATTTAATATTAACTTTGTATGGGAGGTACCACGCCCACTTGAAAATTAAAAACAAAAAGTATCCTATTGCTCCTTCCAGATATAGAAAAACATACAGTCAAAATTTCAAGCAAATCTGGTTAGCCGTTTAGCCGTCTATAGACGTCAAACCAACAAATATACATATAAACATACATTCACTTTTATATATGGGGCATTTCATGTCAAGTGAACCAACTTTTGAAATCGATGTCTTCCGATCGGGATGAAATTTGCACCAAGGTTAGCTCTATTGGATAGTAACTCAGACACATTTTTTCAACAACATCGGTCGAGAACTCTCTGAGTTATAGGGGGTAAAATTTTGACAATTTGGTCAAACAGGGGTTTTTTCTTATCCATGTAACTTATTACCTATTGTTCTTAGCAAAATGTGTCCCAAATAGTATAGATAGCTATTTCTTCGATCTTTCGAAAAAAAATATTTAAAAAAAAAAATAAAAAATTTTTAATATTTTTTTTCCGAAATCAAAAACTTTTTTGACTTTTTTTTAAAATACGTCCTTTTTTTTTTTTTTTTCTTAAAATAAAGTTTAGATATTTTCCTTGAACACCTACTTGGTCGCTTAGTGGGATGCGAGTGGGATATCTATCAAAATAAATATTTTGTAACTCAAAACATAAAATTTTTTACTTTTTTTGCAAAATCAAAAACTTTGTTGACTTTTTTTTCAAAATGGACCCTTTTTTAATCTTTTTTTTTAGGTCAAACAAAAGCTTAGATATTATCCTTGAAGACCCTTTTGGTCGCTTAGTGGGATGCGAGTGGGATATCTATCAAAATAAATATTTTTTAACTCAAGACTTACAATTTTTGACTTTTTTTTTGCAAATACGATTTTTTTTCCAAATGGGCCCTTTTTTTAAAATTTTTTTTGTAGTCAAAAGAAAGCTTAGGTCCATTCCTTTAAGATATTTTTAGTCCCTTAGTGGGATGCGAGTGGGAAATTTTTGACTTTTTTTGCAAAATCAAAAACTTTGTTGACTTTTTTTTTTCAAAATGGACCCTTTTTTAATCTTTTTTTTTAGGTCAAACAAAAGCTTAGATATTATCCTTGAAGACCCTTTTGGTCGCTTAGTGGGATGCGAGTGGGATATCTATCAAAATAAATATTTTTTAACTCAAGACTTACAATTTTTGACTTTTTTTTTTGCAAATACGATTATTTTTCCAAATGGGCCCTTTTTTTAAAATTTTTTTTGTAGTCAAAAGAAAGCTTAGGTCCATTCCTTTAAGATATTTTTAGTCCCTTAGTGGGATGCGAGTGGGATATCTATCAAAATAAATATTTTGTAACGCAAGACATACAATTTTTTAATTTTTTTTTGCAAAATCAAAATTTTTTTCCAATATGGGCCCTTTTTTAATTTTTTTTTTGCTCAAAAGAAAGCCTAGGTCCATTCCTTTAAGATATTTTTAGTCCCTTAGTGGGATGCGAGTGGGATATCTATCAAAATAAATATTTTGTAACAATTTTTTAATTTTTTTTTGCAAAATCGAAATTTTTTTCCAATATGGGACTTTTTTTTAAAATTTTTTTTTTGCTCAAAAGAAAGCTTAGGTCTTTTCCTTTAAGACCTATTTTGTCACTTAGGAAGATGTGAGTAGGATATCTATTAAAATAAAAATGTTGTAACTCAAGACATTCAATTATTGACTTTTTTTTTGCAAATTCGAATTTTTTTTCAAAATGGGCCCTTTTTTAAAAATTTTTTTTTAGTCAAAAGAAAGCTTAGGTCCATTCCTTTAAGATATTTTAGGTCCCTTAGTGGGATACGAGTGGGATATCTATCAAAATAAATATTTTGTAACTCAAGATATACAATTTTTGATTTTTTGGCAAAATCAAAAACTTTTTTGACTTTTTTTTAAAATGGGCCCTTTTTGTAATTTTTTTTTTTTTGCTATAAAGAAAGCTTAGGCCTATTCCTTTAAGATGGTTTTGATCGCTTAGTGGGATGCGAGTGGTATATATATCAAAATAAATGTTTTGTAACTCAAGACATACAATTTTTGTGTTAAAACATTTATTTTGATAGATATCCCACTCGCATCCCACTAAGGGACTAAAAATATCTTAAAGGAATGGACCTAGGCTTTCTTTTGAGCAAAAAAAAAAATTAAAAAAGGGCCCATATTGGAAAAAAATTTTGATTTTGCAAAAAAAAAGTCAAAAATTGTAAGTCTTGAGTTAAAAAATATTTATTTTGATAGATATCCCACTAAGCGACCAAAAGGGTCTTCAAGGATAATATCTAAGCTTTTGTTTGACCTAAAAAAAATATTAAAAAAGGGTCCATTTTGAAAAAAAAAAGTCAACAAAGTTTTTGATTTTGCAAAAAAAGTCAAAAATTTTATGTTTTGAGTTACAAAATATTTATTTTGATAGATATCCCACTCGCATCCCACTAAGCGACCAAGTAGGTGTTCAAGGAAAATATCTAAACTTTATTTTAAGAAAAAAAAAAAAAAAAAAAAAAAAAAAAGAGAAAAAATTTAAAAAAAAAGTCAAAAAAGATTTTTTATTTTTTTTTTAAAATATTTTTTTTCGAAAGATCGAAGAAATAGCTATCTATACTATTTGGGACACATTTTGCTAAGAACAATAGGTAATAAGTTACATGGATAAGAAAAAACCCCTGTTTGACCAAATTGTCAAAATTTTACCCCCTATAACTCAGAGAGTTCTCGACCGATGTTGTTGAAAAATTGTGTCTGAGTTACTATCCAATAGAGCTATCCTTGGTGCAAATTTCATCCCGATCGGAAGACATCGATTTCAAAAGTTGGTTCACTTGACATGAAATGCCCCATATATAGATATATTTCTTTTTATTTATTTGTTTTCATTTATATACTCTTATTTATTTTTGTCACTTTTATTTGTATTGTTTTCTTTTGTTTATGTTCTTATATTTGTCCGTCTGTTTACCATATGATCAGTGCGGTTGCCACTTTGATCATTACAACTCCACAGTGTTGGTAAACGATTTTATTTATTTGTAACGAATAATAAGAAAATAAATCAAAACAAGTGTCAAATAAATTAACAAGCGAGTTAAAAAAATAAACAATCGAGTTAATAAAAGAAAAAAAAGCACAAAAAAGATAATTGTAAAGATGTAAATATTTTTTTTACACTTTAATAAAACTATAATTATTTTTCCAAAGAAAACTGTGAGAGTGATAAAAATAATAAGAGAACGACCGATAAGTGATTCTATTAATTGCAGCGAGGAGGCAATTTTAAATGTGGTGTTATTAATTTTAACTTAATAATTAAGTTTTGTATATTTGAATTTAAATAAAAAACAACAATAAAGCACTTTATCACTATTTTTGTGTGTGTTTCACTACTTAAGAGATTTATAAGAAATTTATTGGAAGAGCAAATAATTTTAGGTGTGGAAATAACTTTGGCAATCAATCTGATAATTTTTAATTTTTTTAATTTCAAAGATAAATGAAATGCAAAGTCTCACACAATTATTTGGTCTTAAATACCTGGTTATGGTTTTGTTGACGTTCGGCATTTTCCTTTTGGCACAAAATGCAGTTGCAATTAGGCATCTGGTCTTCCTTCTGATGGATTCCTTGTATGTGATGTTTGTGTTGTGGGTTGGTTTGTTTGTTTACTGTTTTTTAATATATTTTAACCGGGTTGTTTTAATAACGATCTCACGGATGAAACTTGTAAAAAGTACGGTCTCGGTAAAAAGCCAACAGTCCCTGCTCGGGCGCCAAAATGTTATCTATATATATAAAAGAGTAACGTTACTGACTGACTGACTGACTGACTGACTGACTGATTCATCATCGCACAGCCCAAACGGCTGAAGCTAGAATCACGAAATTTTAACTGTGGGTTCCTCCCTCCCCAAAACGATCCGATAAGAAGGGATTTTTGGAAATTCGAACGTTTAGGGGGTAAAAAAGGGTAAAAACGGGTAAATTCGGTAACCTTATATCTTCAAAACTAATAAAGATATAAAAAAACTTAAAATAGCATGTTACTTCATTTAAAAAATAAGCTGACAGGTGTTTCGTACTTTTTGGAAATTCGAAACTTTTAGGGGAGAAAACGGGTAAAAACTGTATTTTGGTACTTTTTTTGCACCCTATGTATCTTTTAAACCAATAAACATAGAAACAAATTTTAAATCGTATTCTTTAATTAACAAAAAATAAAAAATATAAGTTTGGTACTTTTTGGAAATTCGAACCTTTAAGGGTTTATCCCTGTGTTAATTTTTGGTACTTTTTCATAAAATATGTTTTTCTATAATTTGACATAGACATACGAATATTTTATTATGAGCTCCCACCACGTTACAGAAATTTATTTCAATGAAATTGTACCACCTCAATGGGGATAAAAAAGGTACCAAAAAGGGGATAAAATCGGGAAAATACATTATATTTGAAATTATTAAGCCAATTTTGATAATTTTTTTTAACGTTGGTTCCTGGATTCATACAAAAATTAACTAACAGGGTGTTATTTGGAACTCGAGTACCAAGGTGTATATTGGGCCAAATCCGGGTAAACAGTTTGGTACTTTTTTTAAAACATATTTATTCTTGGGCACATTAACACAGATTTTAATATTTTGATACATGCCTGTAGCATAAACAATTTTGGCAAAATGGAATATCTTTAAATTTCAAACTTGAGGGGTGTTCAAGTAAGAAAAGGGAAATTGGTACTTTTCTCCTAATGGTACTTTTTTAAAATTTAAATTATTTCAGTTATCGACATTAAAGTTAGCTGATATGTATTTGAGTGAAGTTAGTGTTAGGAATAGGTGATAATATTTAGGTACCAAAATGTGTGAACTGTACTATAGGTACTTTTTTGTTCATCTAATGGTACTTTTTAAAATTTCTATAATAATGGACTTAGAAACATGAAATTAAACACATATGGTCCTAAGTGAGTGAGAATTCTAGGGGGAGACTTTTTGGTACTTTTTCTTTATTGGAATGGTACTTTTTGTAATTTCTTCACCAATGAACCTAGAAACATGAAATAAAGCTTATATATAAACCGAGTGAGTGGGAAACCACAAGTGTGGGTTTTTTGGTACTTTTTCTATATTCTAATGGTACTTTTTTGAATTTTCTATAACTATGGACTTAGAAACATGAAATTAAGCATATATGGTCCTAAGTAAGTGATAATTCTAGGGGGAGACTTTTTGGTACTTTTTCTTTATTCGATTGGTACTTTTTGTAATTTCTTCACCAATGAACCTAAAAACATGAAATTAAGACCGGAGTGAGTGGGAATCTACAAGTGACTGCTTTTTGGTACTTTTTCTATATTCGAATGGTACTTTTTGAATTTTCTGTAATAATGGACATAGAAATATGAAGTTAAGCATATATGGTCCTAAGTGAGTGAGAATTCTAGGGGGAGACTTTTTGGTACTTTTTGTTTATTCTAATAGTACTTTTTTGAATTTTCTATAACAATGAACTTAGAAACATGAAATTAAGCATATATGGTCCTAAGTAAGTGAGAATTCTATGGGGAGACTTTGTGGTACTTTTTCTTTATTCGATTGGTACTTTTTGTAATTTCTTCACCAATGAACCTAGAAACATGAAATAAAGCTTATATGGAACCGAGTGAGTGGGAAACTACAAGTGGGTGCTTTTTGGTACTTTTTCTATATTCTAATGGTACTTTTTTGAATTTTCTTTAACAATGGACTTAGAGACATGAAATTAAGCATATATGGTCCTAAGTGAGTGAGAATTCTAGGGGGAGACTTTTTGGTACTTTTTCTTTATTCGAATGGTACTTTTTGTAATTTCTGCACCAATGAACCTAAAAACATGAAATTAAGACCGGAGTGAGTGGGAATCTACAAGTGACTGCTTTTTGGTACTTTTTCTATATTCGAATGGTACTTTTTGAATTTTCTGTAATAATGGACATAGAAATATGAAGTTAAGCATATATGGTCCTAAGTGAGTGAGAATTCTAGGGGGAGACTTTTTGGTACTTTTTGTTTATTCTAATAGTACTTTTTTTGAATTTTCTATAACAATGAACTTAGAAACATGAAATTAAGCATATATGGTCCTAAGTAAGTGAGAATTCTATGGGGAGACTTTGTGGTACTTTTTCTATATTCGATTGGTACTTTTTGTAATTTCTTCACCAATGAACCTAGAAACATGAAATAAAGCTTATATGGAACCGAGTGAGTGGGAAACTACAAGTGGGTGCTTTTTGGTACTTTTTCTATATTCTAATGGTACTTTTTGAATTTTCTATAATATAATGGACCTAGAAATATGAAATTAAGCGTATATGGTCCTAAGTGATTGAAAATTCAAGCGGATACTTCATGGTACTTTTTGTTTATTGTAATGATACTTTTTTTAATTTTCTATAGCAATGGACTTAAAAACATGAAATTAAGCATACATGGTCCTAAGTGAGTTAGAATTCTAGGGGGCCACTTTTTGGTACTTTTTCTTTATTCGAATGGTACTTTTTGTAATTTCTTCACCAATGAACCTAGAATCATGAAATAAAGCTTATATGAACCCGAGTGACTGGAAAACCACAAGTGTATACTTTTTAGTACTTTTTCTATATTCTAATGGTACTTTTTGAATTTTCTATAATATAATGGACCTAGAAATATGTAATTAAGCGTATATGGTCCTAAGTGATTGAAAATTCAAGCGGATACCTCATGGTACCTTTTGTTTATTCTAATGGTACTTTTTTTTAATTTTCTATAGCAATGGACTTAAAAACATGAAATTAAGCATACATGGTCCTAAGTGAGTTAGAATTCTAGGGGGAGACTTTTTGGTACTTTTTCTTTATTCGAATGGTACTTTTTGTAATTTCTTCACCAATGAACCTTGAAATATGAAATAAAGGTTATATGGACCAGAGTGAGTGGGAATCCGCAAGTGGCTGCTTTTTGGTACTTTTTCTATATTCTAATGGTACTTTTTTGAATTTTCTATAACAATGGACTTAGAAACACGAAATTAAACATATATGGTCCTAAGTGAGTGAGAAGTCTAGGGGGAGACTTTTTGGTACTTATTCTTTATTCAAATGGTACTTTTTGTAATTTCTTCACCAATGAACCTAAAAACATTAAATAAAGGTTATACGGACCCGAGTGGGTGAGCAACTACAAGTGTGTGCTTTTTGGTACTTTTTCTATATTCTAATGTTACTTTTTGAATTTTCTATAACATAATGGACCTAGAAATATGAAATTGAGCGTATATGGTCCTAAGTGATTGAAAATTCAAGCGGATACCTCATGGTACCTTTTGTTTATTCTAATGGTACTTTTTTTTAATTTTCTATAGCAATGGACTTAAAACATGAAATTAAGCATACTACATGGTCCTAAGTGAGTTAGAATTCTAGGGGAGACTTTTTGGTACTTTTTCTTTATTCGAATGGTACTTTTTGTAATTTCTTCACCAATGAACCTAAAAACATGAAATTAAGCTTATATGGACCGGAGTGAGTGGGAAACCACAAGTGGGGGATTTTTGGTACTTTTTATATATTCTAATGGTACTTTTTTGAATTTCCTATAATAATGGACCTAGAGTTTCCAAAAAATCGAAGAATTTCAAAACCGCGGTTTCGGTTTTAAAAAATTAAAAACCGATCGGTTTCGGTTTTGTGATAATTTATTAAATCTTAAGTATTATAGAAACAAAATTAGTTGATAATATAGGAAATGATATACAAATCTAAAATTCAAACTTGACGGGTTATGGTTTAGTGAATGCGAATTTAAAAGTAATAATCAATGGTACTATTTCCTTATTGCAATGGTACTTTTTGAATATTTTATAATAATAAACATAAAAATTTTAAATTAGGAACACATTTTGCATTTTCTATAATAATGGACCCAGAAATATGAAATTAGACATTTACAATTAGATTCACAAACGGAGACTTAATAGTACTATTTCTTTCTTCTAATTGGGGTGGCGAAGCGCACCGGGTCTGCTAGTTCCTTAATATTTTTAAGGACCGTTTTCACTTTTATGTATATAAAATTTTAGCAAACTTATAAACGGACTAATAAAATTGAATAATAAAAAATTCTGTCGATAAAAATTACAAGACCGGTTTCTTTCGATAATATAACAAGATTGAATTTATTTTTAAAAAATGGTTTCTTCAATATTTGACAATATAACAGTTTAGAAAAATTACCCAAGCATTCTGACAATTAGAGTAGGTAATTCAATGATAGTTAATTGTCAAAATGCTAGGGTAATTAACAGTGATTTAAAGTAATTAATTCATTAAAAATTCAAATAAAAATTAATGCACAATGACGCAACAGACAAGTTAAAGTATACTTCTGACGCTGAAGTCGACTCTAAATATAAAACTAGCTGAAGTTGTTTTTAACTCGTTTAACAACAGCATCAGCTGTTCTTCGACGAGTAAAAAAGTTCGTAACAAAGTAAACAAGTAACAGAGCTATATTCGGCTGTGCCGAATCTTATATACCCTTCACCAAAGTATACCTTAATTGTATGTTGAAAAAAATAACAACAAAAATAAAAAAAATAAACCAAACGCACTCAAATACATACAAATTATGCACGCGTGTGTTTGATTTGTAATTCTCATTTCATTCCACATTGTAGATTCTACAATGTAGAATCTATTTAGAATGTTGTTGTTGGGTGTTTGTGCTGTTTACGTATGATAGAGTTGCTCATATGAGAACTCATTATAAACAACTCTCTCTTTTTTTTTAGAGAATAAGATTTTCAAAGAAACAAAATAGAATTGGTGAATTGAGTATACTCAATGGCGCATATTCATAAACGATCACCAAGTGTTAACTTTTTTAAGTACTTATTTAAGTTATTCACAATTGGTTACTTTCAGCACAAATAGTTAGCACTTAATCATGGGTAAAGTTGTAACTAAATGGCAACTAACTAACACATTCAAAAAAACAGCTGATTGATTTAATTTTAATACATCTATACAAAAAGAAAATAATCTAGAGATGTGTTTTTTTTTGTCAACAACATTCTATTGAAAAATTTAATTTTACATGCCCTTATTTTAATTGATTTACATATAAACTATATCTATAAATTTTGTATGTACTTTTTAGAGAACAAAAATAGTTTTTTAATAGCTTTATAAGCCATTTAATTAATTACAGTATATATCGATCAAAATATTATCGACATTTTGTTTTCTCTACATGTCAAAGCAGTAACTAAGCTAGTTATGAATTGTGAATAACATCTACAACTATCTATAAACTATTTTTTAGTTTCTGTTTTACTAGTTCCGACTTTAGTTATGATCCATGGTAGGCGTTCATATTGTTGAGGTTACGATGATTTTCGTCAAACAACCCGAATGTGAACAAAAGAGCGTAATAGAGCGTAAAACTACACACATTTGTGGACCAATTTTCTCGATTTTAAATCAATCATGTTTGTAAGTTATTTAGGGGATTTGGAATGTTGATTTCAACACATAGGCGGACAGACGGACATGGTTATATCGACTCCGCTATCTATAACGATCCAGAATATATATACTTTATGGGGTCGCAAATGAAAAATGTAGAAATTACAAACGGAATGATAAACTTATACAGTATTGGCCATAACTAAAGCACCCCCTCAATGGATTTTTTCAAATCATAATTTTTTTGATAAAACGGACGCTGTATTCGATATCGAATATTCAGTTAAAGAACATTGTAGAAAGTACACCACAGATGGCGTATGTATTAGAAACCTCTAGACAGTTAAAGAGAAATCTAGAGTGCAGATGGCAGTGTTATAAATAGTAGCTAGTGAGTTTATCAGAGACATCATCTAAGTGCCTTAAAGTGTGTTGTGTTTTTCAAGTAAATTCGTGTACATTATAAATTGCGTCTGTAATTCTGAGAATTTATAAACGTGTATTTAATTCTGTTGTTGTTGTACATTTTAAAGAAATAAAGAGTTGTTACAATTTTCAAACTACTAAACGGCTTTTATTTGCAATCAAAAGTATCCGGTTTATTTAAAGGAAATAAACCAGCGTTTTGAAAAGGTTAAAACGTAACAATTGGTGTCAGAAGTGGGATTGAAAATTAATAAGCATGAAGTTTGAAGAACTAAAAGTTGAACAACTCAAGAAAGAACTGAGTAAGTTGGAGTTACCAACAGCAGGTAATAAGGCGGAATTGCAGAAGAGGCTCATGGATGAATTTAAGCGCCGTGATATTGACATCGGTGCTTACGAATTCGAGTATAAGGAAGAAATGGAAGTTTCTACACGTCCAACAACAAGCAGCTTGGATTTAAGCACAATGTTCGCGGCTACGATGGAAAAAATGGAAACAGCCAACGAGAAACTTCTGTCTGAAGTTCAAGAAACTTCTAAAGTAAACAACGAGAAACTTCTTGCTGAGGTTTAAGCTGAAGTCAAAGAAACTATCAAACACTTAGCTGAAATAGAAGCGAAACTTCAAGAATCCTCTAGAGCTACAGATAAAAAAATTCAGGAAATGTCTGAGATTATTAACAGCAGAGTGGATGTCGTTGACAAAAATGTGTCCGAACAAGAGAGCGGCCTAGAAAAACAATCCCAAGATGTTGATAATAAATTTCTCGATCTGGAAATGAAAATTAATAATCTTCAATGCCAAGACGGACCGGTGCGAATTATTTCAGAAACATCGAGTAGAATAAAGGCTCCTAGTTTTGATGGCAGCACACCATTTAATGTTTTCAAGTTCCAGTTTGATACAGTTGCCAAGAGAAATGTATGGAGTAATGAAGAAAGAGCTATAGAATTGATTTTGGCCTTGAAAGGGAACGCAGCAATAGTTCTTGAAAGCGTACCAGTAAGTAACAGAAATAGCTATGATGACATAATGGATGCTCTACAACGTAAGTATGGTGGAGAACACATGAAAGAAATATACCGAATGGAATTGCGTGGTAGAGTACAAAAACTTAATGAGACGCTACAAGACTTTGCGGCAGAAATCGAACGTTTGATGCAGCTTACATATCCAGACGAAAACCATCCGTTATTGGACCATTTCAAGATTGAGGCATTTGTGAACGGGCTTCGTGACCCTGATGTAAAACATGCGGTTTATGCCACACGGAAGTCAACATTTGCGGAAACCGTTTCATTCGCGTTGGCACAAAAAACAGCAAAATTAATGTCTAAGCCGCAAATATGCAAGGTACGGAATATCGAGGTTATAGCTGAAAATGAGAGAAATATAGTCAGTGAAATAATAGATGCAGTTTTAAAGGCTTTAAGTAAGAGACAAACTAAAGCCAAAGTTAAATGTTCTAACTGTGGAAAAATGGGTCACATCCAGCGAAACTGCAGAGCACCAATAAAGCGAATCAGATATGTTTCAGCATCAAGAAATAACCAGCTGGCGAATCATCAAGCATTACAGGAGCCACCTTTAAAGCGAGCTTGCACTGAGGGACAGGATCTGACACCCACACCTGATGGCCCTACCATCTCCATATCAGTACTGCAGCAGGAAAATAACAATCTTACTGCTAGTGGGTACATCTACGGTCGGAAGCACATCCTTACTATGGACACGGGAGCGTCGCAGTCTATCATCAGTACAGATTTAGTAAAGAAATCGATGGAACCAATTTGCAATGTAAGTCTACGCACCGCTACTGGAGAGCCTGCCACTGTCCATGGTAAAGTTAATGTGAAACTAACTATTGGTGGTATTAGCGTAAATCATGTCTTTGTTGTTGCCGATATTGTGGACGAAGTAATCATTGGTGCAGATTTCATGATTAATCACAGCATTACTTTGGATATGGGAGAAAAAGTCATGAATTGGCGAAATGTTAAAATACCCCTTGACGTCGGATATGAGGATGGAGGATTGTATCGACAATGGTTTGTTGGTGTTAGAACCAGCGAATGTGAGAAGTGGGCATGTAACAATGGAGTCCCTCGTTGAACAGTGCAACGACAGAATGGTTCCTGTTGGAGTGATAGGTCTGTCCCGCAGAGAAAAGATCATCAGGCCGGGTTCCAAGATGGGTGAAGGTGCTTCAGCAGAAAAAGAAATGCAAGAACTCGTTCGGAGCCGAATTAAAATGATAAATGACCAAATAAAAACCAGATATAGCTCACAACGTAATAAGGGTCTGTCATCCAAATTAAGGAATCACTGCAAAGGACCACATAGGGTGGTTAAGAAATTGGACGACATGGTTTATAGAATACAGAAATGTTGAAGATCGATATCGAGAATTAAAGTTGAACATCTGAAACGTCTAGCCGCCTATGGGAGAAGTGAATCTATGCCTATTCGGGACGAACAGGCTTAAGCGGGGGGCAGTGTTACGAAATTGTACTTGAATTCAAATATAACGATTATAACGGCTGATTTAAAAGTAGCATAATGCTTTCAAATAACAGTGCTGTAAAACTGTAACATATCTGTGGGCATTATTAAATAAAAGCTTTCAGTTGATTTGATCGTAAGTTGGCAACGCTGTATTCGATTTCGAATATTCAGTTAAAGAACATTGTAGAAAGTACACCACAGATGGCGTATGTATTAGAAACCTCTAGACAGTTAAAGAGAAATCTAGAGTGCAGATGGCAGTGTTATAAGTAGTAGAAGAGGTTGCAGTAGTTAGTGAGTTTATCAGAGACGCTTTTCGAATAAACATCATCTAAGTGCCTTAAAGTGTGTTGTGTTTTTCAAGTAAATTCGTGTACATTATAAATTGTGTCTGTAATTCTGAGAATTTATAAACGTGTATAAAAAACATTGAGTGGCTATTTTTTTTTTTTCATCATTTATTTATTGTATCTTCATTATTTAATGAACTAACAATAAGTGGTTCAAATCTTATATCTAATATTATTATTTAATTAGTCCAGCCAGTGCCGGACGAAAAAATTTTGTGTTCATGGTTGTTTTGGTTAAATTGGCATTCTTCCTTCTAGATTAGGTCGGCTGTGCCCCTCCTTCTTAATCGAGTGTGGCCACGGTTATCTAATATGTTGCGGGCCAGCGGGTTTGGGTGAACTTCAAGTTTTTTTAAATATTTTTGTACGTTTTTCGAGATTTCAGTTTTTACAATAGGCACGTTTAGATCTTTGTGTATATTCACGTTTTTGATATACCAGGGGGCAACTGTGATCATTCTTAGAAACTTGTTTTGGCGTCTTTGGATCTTTTCTACATTTGACGCTGAGGCCGTGCCCCATAACTGTATGCCATAACACCATATCGGTTTTATGATCATGTTATAAAGTAGAAGTTTACAATCTAAACTAAGCGTGGAGTTTCTGCCAATAAGCCAATTAATTTGAATTGATTTCAATTTCATTTGAGTCAACTTTGCATCTATATGTCTTTTCCATGTAAGGCGACGATCGAGATATATTCCGAGGTATTTCACTTCCGATTGTTGAATTATTGTTTGGTTATTGATATGAATAGGGGGGCATGATTCTCTACGCAATGTAAATGTAATGTGTGTACATTTTTGCTCGTTGACTTTAATTTTCCATTGTTTTAACCATTTTTCTAATTCAAATATGTGGTTTTGTAAGTGACGAGACGCTTCTTGAGGGTTTTCATGAATGCTTAGAATAGCAGTATCATCAGCAAATGTTGATGTATGAGTGCGATTGTTAGTTGGCATGTCAGACGAATACATCAAATATAAAAAAGGTCCCAGGATACTGCCTTGGGGGACTCCAGCTTCAATGGGTTGTGCAGTACTTAAAAAGTTTCCCTCTTTAACCTTAAATGTTCGACCAGTTAAATAGCTTTCCAACAGCTTATGTGTGTTTGCCGGTAAATTTTGACTCAATTTGTATATTAATCCAGCATGCCATACCTTATCAAACGCTTGAGAGATGTCGATGAAGAGTGCAGAACAGTATTTCTTTTCTTCAAACGCTTTTCTCACCATATTTACAAGTCGATAGTACTGTGTTTTCTTCTAAATCCAAATTGATGATTCGGAATACAATTGTTTTCAGTTAACATCGGGTACAACTTGTTCATAAGTATCTTCTCAAATAGCTTTGATATATTAGACAATAGGCTGATGGGTCTGTATGATTCTACTTTTGTGTGATCTTTTCCCGGCTTGGGTATCATGGTAACCAGTGAAACCTTCCATTCTGGAGGATAATATTCAAGTCGTAATATAGCATTAAAAATAAAAATAATTATTTTTATTGCTATCCAGGGTAGCTCCATAAGCATCTTGTTGCTGATCGTATCCATACCAGGCGCTTTCTTGGGATTTAAATCAGCAATAGCATTTTCGATCTCTCGAATCTCAAAACGTAGGGGTACGGCTGCTGCATGATGTGTTCGGTGTAAATACTTTTTTTAAATGATTAACAAACAGATTCCCTTTTTCAGTATCATTTCTTGCCCAACCACCACTTGAATTTCGCAAGGGGGACTTACATATAACGGGTCTTTTAAGATTTTTTGTTGCTCGCCATAATGAGTAATCCGATTGCGGGGTTGCGTCCAGGCTTTCTAAATATTTATTCAATGATTCCATTTTTCGAAATTCCAAGAGCTTTTTAAGTCTTTTTATACAATCTTTAAGCTTCGATTTTAGTTGGGGGGATCTGTGCAATTGCCACTCTCTTCGAAATCTTCTTTTTTCATTTAAAAGCCGTTCGACATCTGCAGAATTAATTCTATTATATCTGAATTGTCGGGGTGTTTGGGTAGCATGTTGAGCAGCCATTCTGAGATTTTTATCGAAATTGATAAGAGAGTGATCGATGTTTTCTGGTGTTCTTAGCGGTATGTTTTCCGAGCAATGTGTACTGAGGTATTTTTTATATTTGAGCCAATTTATTCTTGTGCCTGCCATCGCTAAATTACCAGTCGGGGATACAATTTCTAGGGGGCTCAATAAAGTAATAATAGTGGGTGAGTGATCTGAAGATAGTTCCAGCGAGGATTCAATTTGAATCATTTCTCTAGGGATATTTTTCATCACGCTAAAATCAATAACATCCGGTATTTTTCGTGGGTCAGTAGGCCAGTAAGTAGGTTGGCCGCTCGAAAGCACATGCAAACCCATTTTAGAAATTGAGTCGAACAAAACACGACCTTTAGGGGTAATCAGTCGTGATCCCCAGAATGTGTGCTTAGCATTATAATCGCCAGCAGCCAGGAAACGGGGGCCTAGTGATTTAAAAAATCTATTATATTGACTTTCTGTAATTAAGAATCTTGGGGATCTCGATGAAAATCTTCAAGACAGATTGTAGTAGCTTGAAGATAATCTTCGCAAAAATCACACATTAAGTAGTGTTTTATTCGAGCTTTTATTAAAATTGCCGAGCCTCCGCATGCTCTACCTCTGGGATCTTTGGTGTCATATATTACATATCCATTTATTCGAAAGGAACTTCTGGACGTCAAATGAGTTTCAGAAACCAGCATTACATCAATTTGTTGGTTTCTTAAAAAATATTCGAGTTCGTTTTTGTGTTGGCGTATGCCGTTTGCATTCCAAAAACATATTCTTAGGCAGTTCATGGTCTGTTAAGCACAGCCTGCAATAACATTGATTGCATCTTAAGCATTTCTTGCATCATGTTACTCATTGAGTTTGTAAAGTTATTTACCGATTGCACAAGAGTTTCTATTGTAGATTCTAGTCGGGTAAAATTGAAAATTGGCGTTTGCTCTCTTACCTCTGGGTTCATATTTTCGTTTTGGGGTTGACGGACTTGCGGCTGAGTTTGGTTGTTTCTAAGTACATTTGCATATGTTACTTTGTTGTCATATGTCTGTTGCAACGGGGGGTAGTTCAAATTGATGTTATTTAATGGCTGAGCGGGGAAAATCTTTGGTTTCTGGCTTTGTGATTTTTTAACAATTGAGTAGACAGGACAACCCCTGTAGTTTGCTGTGTGGTTACCTCCGCAATTGCTGCATTTTTTTATTTTAGGATCATCTTTAGATTTGTTACATTGGGATGTGTTATGCAACTCCCCGCAAATGACACATACTGGTGGCAATTTGCAATATGCCTTGGTGTGTCCATATTCTTGGCAATTCATACATTGAACGGGGCCAAATCGTTTGTGTGGTTCTTCTACCGTAATTTTACGATGCAATAAGTACTTCAAGTTATATATGGGATGTGTTTCATTTTTTTTCAGGTTTATGTCACCGGGTTCAAGTTCAACACGGAAGAGTGGTTGGGGTATTTTTTCGCGATTTCTAATATTTATCACATTTTTTGTCTTATAGCCTTTATCTTCTAAGCTTTGCTTTATTTCGAGTGGTTCAACATTACAGTCAATACCCTTTATTACAACTTGTAGACCCTTGCTTCCTTTCAGCTGATAAGTGTAAAAACTTTTCTTTTGAGTTTCAAAATACGTTACAACCTTTCTATAATCGTTTTCACTATTGACCTGTATTTTAGTTTCATGAATCGTGCCTTTCTTGATTGGGATTACGTAAAAAGAGTTTTCTCCTATTAATGAGATCAGGCTCTGAACCAGTGGATTCGAATTATTTTCTCTCAAGTAAATGGGGGGTAGTTTTGTAGAATGGATTTTATTTACTGGTTCATTAGTTTCACATTCCAGAATAGAAAAACGATTTTCATTGTTTAGTCTATGAGGTTCACTATCCTTATATAATTTGGCCAAGGGTGCCGCTTTCGAGGACTTGGGACTTCGTGCCCGTTTTAATACTGTAATATACCGGTCCATTCCAACCTGTATTTGGGATTTATTTTCATTATTTAATGGTTGACTAATCTTGGGTACAGCGCCGCTTAATGGGTTAATTTTATTTGTAGTTAGTGTGGTGGATTTCGTATCTGAAGCTGATATAGCTAGCATACTTTCAGGCATAGATAAAATATTTTTATTTTCTGATTGAGTTGAATTTTCTTTTGTTTGACAATCATTAGTTGTTGTCATTGCGGGGGAACAAGAACGAGCGCGGTTAACAGGTTTGGCTGTTAAAAACAAGTTGTCATCTATTCTTCTGTTTGTTTTGTTTATATTTTTTTCGTCTACATTAACTGTAACGTATGCATTTCTGCCGTTTACACTTAACCTTCGCTCACTGTTTTCGTTGAAGAGACTCATTTAAGAGTATTTGTAATTACTTTCGTTAACACTCTTGATCTTTATTTAATAGTCAATGCACAAAAAAGGTTCAAAAAAAGAAAAAAAAAATATAAAGAATTTTTTTTTATTTATTTGTCTTTTAGTTGTTGTTTTGATTTTTTTATTTAATAATATTATTTAAAAAAAAGCGTCCTTTTGCGTAAATAATAAACAGGTGATATTTATATTTATTTTCCGATAGATACATTAAAATAACGAGTTAACTCGGAGTAAAAATAAACACGTCCGAACTGAACTAGAACTGATATAAATTCTATTAATTCTGTTCTTGTTGTACATTTTAAAGAAATAAAGAGTTGTTACAATTTTCAAACTACTAAACGGCTTTTATTTGCAATCAAAGGCGTTTTGAAAAGGTTAAAACGTAGCAATATTTTATTAACTAATATTGTTAATTTTCATTTAATATTCATTTAGTAAAAGATAATTTTATTAAAAATTAATTTAAAATGATAAATCATATAAAAACTCAAAACGCAACGGACAAAACAAAAGTACCCTCTTATAAGATGTTTAAAAATTTGACTCGGTACTGCATATTTGCAATGTGAATTATCGGGAATCACAATGAATGGACTTAAAAATTCCAAAAGATAAAAATATATAGGAAGACGTAGTGTGCAAAATGTAAGTTTTATACAGTTTATTATGAAAAAAAGAATGACAAGGAACAAGTACTCCAGTAAATTTAAAATTAAAGTTATTGAAGACTGGAAGACGGGGTTATCACTACATGAATTTAGTAAAAAATATTCAATTAACAGATCAGTTATTTCCAGGCTCGTTTCAAAATTTTTCAAGACTGGTCGAAAATCTCCGGTGCATTCTGGAGGTCGTTCGCGAAAAAAAACACGATATTATGATTCCTTGATCAAAAGAGCAATACAAAAAGATCCTATAGCATCAGCTATTCAAGTAGGAACAAGTTTAAGATTATGCGTTAGCGAAAGAACAATCCGTAGAAGAGTAGTAGAAGCCCGATTATTCAGCTGACGACCAGCAAAAAAAACATTTCTATCAGCTAAGAACAAGAAAGCTAGACTGAAATTTGCCAAAGCCTACATCGACTGGAGTGTCCAAAAATTAAAGACAGTACTGTTCCCTGCCGAATCCAAATACAACTTAAAAAGTTCCGCTGGAATAAGGCGTGTACGCAGACCAAAAGGAGAAAGATTGAATCCTAAGTATTGCAAAGGAACAATTAAACATGGAGGATGGTCTGGGGTTGCTTTTCTGGTCAAGGATTTGGGCCAAATCATAAAATTTATGGGATTATGGATCGGTTCATGTACCGTGATGTATTGAAAGCTGTAATGTTGCCTTATGCCAGTGAAAAGATGCCAATTATAGGGAGATTCCAACAGGATAACGATCGTAAGCACCCCTCCAAAGTTTGTAAGACTTGGCTACACAGCAATAAGATTCAAGTTCTTCATTGGCCTGGTCAATCTCCCGATCTCAATCCTATTGAGAACTTGTGGCACATTGTTAATATGAAAATAAATCGTGAAAATTGTTGAAATAAGGATCGGAAATTTTCATGATTTATTTCATGCCGTTAAAATAGTCTGGGAAGGAATATCGAAAAACGCCATAAAAACATATTATTTTCTATGCCAAGAGATGTTCTTGTGCCATCCAAAACAAAGGATTTGCAAAAAAAATTAACTAAAATTTTTTTTATATTATATCCTTGAAGGGGTGCTTTAGTTCTGTCCGTTTCATTTTCTACCTTAAAATATTTTTTGATTTTAAGTTACCTCTTATAGAAAGGTTAACTTTGAAAGTATTTGTTTATCAATACTAAACATATTAACAAATGAAAATAATACATAATAGATATTTAAAACTTTGATTTTATACAAAAAAATACCATATGAAAAAAATTCATTGAGGGACTGCTTTAGTTATGGCCAATACTGTATATACCCTGCCACTCATGGTGAAGGGTATAAAAATGTTTAAGTTACAAGATATTGGTAGGGATTTTGCAATTATTGAACAGTTATCAATAAAATAGTACCAAAATATCGTAATTATGATATTAATCTTATCTTTTCCATTTTTCCACAACAAACAACTTTCTTTAGATGTCCCGGTTACTTTTATTGTTTACGTTTTTTGGATTATTTTTTTAATTTTGTATGTCAGCTGTTCAGCGTTGCCACTTGTCTGTTTTTTGTTGTATATTGTATGAAAACATTTTCTACATTTGCGGTGGCACCCAGTTAAAGTCGATTCAATTTAAAACATATTTTAATTTTGACTATGGTTGCAAATTAATAAAAAGCAGGTTTTTATTTTAAATTTGTTTTTAAAAAGAACCGATTTTAGTGTTTGACTATGATTATGGGCCATTATTGTATTTAATATCATTCTATTTCTTATTTTATTTTTTAAAAGATTCATTCCGCTAAATACACGTTCAACTTCTGCATTACTAAATGGCAAAACTAAAAATTTCATAACAAAATTGGACAATTCCTTGAAGGGATTTTCATTCACAGCATTCGTAAACATTCATAAACTTGTATCCAAAACTCAATAGTTGTCCTTGATTTTGCCACTCGTATGAAGTTAATTTTTGCCATTGTAATTCTAAAGTTGTAATTTCATCATTTGAAAAATTTATAATTTTTTCTTTGAAATTTTCATATAATTTACTTTTAAACTATTGTCAACAGCAAAAAGTTAATATTTTTAAACTTAACAAATTTTTGGGTAATCTTTGCCTAGTTAACATTAACTCTGCTATGAAATTTCAACATATTCTAATTTCTTTTTCAGTTTCAGAATTTATATTTGTTATTGATTTCAAAAAATTTTCAAAATCATAATTAAAATATGGTGTAGGTATATAAAAATTTTCTAAAAACGAAGTAAAAGGATCAAAATATTCAAATTTTAAAACTGTTTGAGATGAGAGGCAGCAATTACAAAATGGGTTTTTAGCTCCAGCCATTGAGTTTCTATACGATTTACAGCTGTTTCAATTGACAACCACCTGGTGTCACAGGCTCTTACAATTTTTAACACTAGGTCTACAACTGGCATGAAATGTTTAACATTAACACTAACATGATGTTATACCATGTTCACACGACGGCATTATTCGTCATTCACCCTCTCATTCGTCATTCAACCCCCAATTACGAACTGAATTACATGATTCGCCATACAAAATTTCAAGTGCGAATTACCTTGTTCGTACGTAATTCAGTTTGAATTACCTTATGAATTACGAACGAATGACTGTCATCTCTAATTTTTATCGATTATTTATGTATCAAAATCAGCTGTCCAAACAAAAATGTCAAAACAAAACAAAATAAAGAAAAAGATTTTTGTATTAAATAAATAAATTAAAAGAAATAAAAAGTCTGATTAAAGTTAAATTCATTTGTAGAAGTAGCAGCTCTGACGTTCTATCAGCCCACACCTCTAATAAAGCCCGCTCGCTGCCCTGGTCCCACTTGCTTGCACTTTTCTTTTTTCTAATAATGAAAATAATAATTAAATTATATTTGTTTAATTAATAATGCTACAATTTTATGTTTTTACTTACCTTTTTTATCCATTGCCAAATTACAAATTAAAAATTCGTACCAAACAAACAAAATAAACAAAAAACAAAACGTGTAAACAGAAGAAAAAAAACAAGAAGAAATAAATAAATGTCAAACTGAATTACGAATGTTGTCGTGTAAACAGGTTGATTCGCAATCGTAATTCAAAACGCGAATTAAGTAATTCAGACTGCCGTGCAAGGTGCATTTAATAGGGTGCCATCGGCAGCACAGCTGATTATAGAAATATCACGCACAAATGTCAAACTACATATATAAAAAATATCCGCCCGTACGCCCGTATGTCAAACTCTATATATAAAAAATAAGTGAATTCGCCTGTATTTATTTCAATTCGCCACTGCTGTCACCTTGTTAAATACGCCTTGCTGCCGTGGAAACATGGCATTAGTGTTGGGTATATACTCATCATGTTAAGCTTTTATCAATGCTTTAACACGGTTGTCATGTGTTTTAACATCTCGAAATGCTGTCTGTTGTAGACGGGGTGTAATATCGTCATTTAGCCGTAGTTACAATCAATCAAATTTTAATTGTAACAGGGGTAAAAATGAAAAATAAATTGAAGCTAGAAAATGCTAAACAAATTATTAAAAAATGCTAAAAAAAACGCCAAATGCTAAATCGAAAATTTGCAGCTAAATCAAAATAAAAAAATGCAAAATGGTCACACTGATCGCACAATTTAAAAATCAGCAAAAATCCCAACTTTTAAAGATTTATGATGAACAATATGAGATTTTACTTTTTTAATTGGGGAAAGAAACGGAAGTTTACTGGCAACACCGATTCGCGGTCAGAGCGGAGAGAGTGTATTACTAATACAATCGTAAAATGCAATAGTATAGGTTGCCTTTTCCTGGTCTAAAGGCTCCATTAAGGCCTAATTAGTTTGTACGTTCCGTTCCGTAACGAATGTTTATAGCATAGGGAAAGTAGTGTATGTCGTTACTTTTTCTGTAACGTTGCCGTTCTGTTGCGGATGAATCTGTTGAAAACAGAATTTTGTCCGCAACGTTAAGTGATATCATATAGCCACAAAAATGCTATCAATATGAAAGCAGTGGTGCCAACATTTTTGAAAGGGAAATATTTATTATTAATAAAAGAATAAAAAATATAATATTTTCAAAAAACATTTAAATTTAATAAAACAAATATAAATTTCTTCTAATGTATGTAAAAAAAATTAGTTTAAATTAAATCATTAACAAACAATATATGTATGTATATATAAAAATGTTCACTATAATATGGTCTAGATACAAAAAACACTAAAAATAGTAACAAAATCACAATGTTGGTTTTTTGATTATTATTTTAAAAACAGCTGATACGATCTTACGGAAAAACTAACTACAATATAACAGCATTCAGAACGGCACAGCTAGGGTTTTTATCCCGGGAATTCCCGGAACAATTTTCCCGGGAATTTTGCCAATTTTTCACTACCCGATTCCCGGGATTTTTAGTCGGGAATACCGGGAATTAAAAACTGACGAAAATACATAGAAAACAAGTTAGAACTCTGTTTTTTTCAACACAAAACAGTGAAAAGTGTTTTGCTTATATCTTGGCAATTATATACCGCTTATTATTATTATTTATCTGGGGGTTTTTCGTATGAAAATTTAAAAAGAGAATTCATTATTTATAGAATTTATTTCTTATTGAATCATTATAATTTCTTTAAATTTCTACTTCAAATCCATAACAAAATAGCTTCAAAAATTTATTAAATGATTAAATTTTTCTTCAATTAAAATCTAGTACAAAAAAGTTTAAGACAATTTTTTCAATTAATTTTAGAAATGATTTGATTTAACAAAAATTTAATCATTCAAAGTTTGAATAAATTCTCTTATTAATTAACTTTAAAATTAATACAGTTTAAAGAAAGGCTTTGGAATGAATCTAAAAAATTAAATATTAGGAAGGGATTTATGGAATGAAAGGCTGACATTTATTAATTACGGATTAAGATTTTAGTGAATTAAGATCTAATTTTATTAATTAATTCGAAGCTCTGATATTTAATTATTATAACACTAAGTTTTTATATGAAATTTGGCTATAATATTCCTAATTTACAGTATCATTATATATTTCGGGAATAGCCGGGTACCCGGGAATGTAGAAAAAAATTTCCCGATTCCCGGGAATCAAAAAAGGTCGGGAAATTAAAAACCCTAGGCACAGCACAGAAACGTTATAGGGTTTTTACACTTACGTACATTTTGGCGAAACGTATGGAAGATGTTGAAAACTTGAAAGATTTGTTCACACTTGCAACATCTAACATCTACCATCAGTAAAATTGCAAAAATGTTAAAAATCATATTGTTTTTATGAAAACTAAATGAATTGAGACTGGTTTTCTTTTTTATACTATCAAATTAAATAAGAAAATAATTTAAAATCAATTAAAATATGCCCTTATTTATTTAGAATGAAATTTTTCAATAGAATGTTGACAAAAAAAAACACATCTCTAGTTTATTTTCTTTTTGTATGGATTAGGGTTCTATAAGTCGATTGTTCGAAGAATCGACTATTTCCTGAAAAAAGTCGAAAAGTCGAAATCGACTTTTTGGTCGGAAAAGAGTCGAACAATCGATTATGTTATCGCAAAGTCGTTAAAAGTCGAATAGTCGATAAAAGTCGACTTTTTAGATTGTTAAAAAAAATATTGCACTTGCATTTTTTGTAGTGTATGCTAATATATGTAAATAATAAATAGATAAATGTTTATAAAATAAAGCTTTTTTCTACACAAAATTCTTACATTATTCTAACTATTATCGCCTTGATAAATTTAATTTTTATTACTAAACATTACAAAAGGGTCATCAATAAATGTAGAAATCATGTATTTTTTACAAGAAATAGTAAGAAGTTTAAAATAGTCGGAAAGTCGAAAATAGTCGAAAAGTTGGAAAAAGTCGATTAACTAAAAAGTCGAAAGTTCGAAAGTCGACTTTTCATAAACTGCCAAAAGTCGAAAGTTCGAAATGTCGACTTTTTAAAAACGGAAGTCGAAAGGTCGAAAAGTCGACTTTTTGTTTCAGCAATAGAACCCTAGTATCAAGGTGCATTTAATAAGGTACCTTCGGCAGCACAGCTGATTATAGAAATAGCACGCACAAATGTCAAACTACATATATAAAAAATATTCGCCCGTACGTCCGTATGTCAAACTCTATATATAAAAAATAAGTGAATTCGCCTGTATTTATTTCAATTCGCCACTGCTGTCACCTTGTTAAATACGCCTTGACCTAGCTATAGCTGAAACAAAAAGTCGACTTTTCGACTTTTTCCGTTTTTTAAAAAGTCGACTTTTCGAACTTTCGACTTTTTTCGTTTTTTAAAAAGTCGACTTTTCGAACTTCAACTTTTGGTAATTTATAAAAGTCGACTTTTCGAACTTTCGACTTTTTAGTTAAATCGATTTTTTCGACTATTTTCGACTTTTTACCATTTCTTGTAAAAAATACATAGTTTCTACATTTATTGATGCGCCTTTTGTAATGTTTAGCAATAAAAATGAAATTATCAAGGCGATAATAGTTAGAAGAATGTTGTGTAGAAAAAAGCTTTAATTTATAAACATTTATTTATTATTTATATTAGCATGTACTACAAAAAATGCAAGTGTACCAAATTGCAATAGTTTTAGTATAATGTTTCAATTAAATTTTTTTTTAACAATCTAAAAAGTCGACTTTTATTATCTATTCTACTTTCATCGACTATTTTCGACTTTTATCGACTATTCGACTTTTTTCGACTTTTATCGACTATTTTCGACTTTTATCGACTTTTATCGACTATTTTCGACTTTTATCGACTATTCGACTTTTGAGATAACATAATCGATTGTTCGACTTTTTTCCCACCAAAAAGTCGATTTCGACTTTTTGACTTTTTTCAGAAAAAAGTCGATTGTTCGAACATTCAAACAATCGACTTATAGAACCCTACAGCACTCCTTTCGCAAGAACAGCATGTAAAATTTTTCGCATGAAAAAACCATAGTTTTTCGCAAATATGAACAGAGACTAGGCTTAATGTTGCAATTAAATATTTTTTTACAATCTAAAAAGTCGACTTTTATCGACTATTGAGATAAAAGTCGAGATATCGATTTCGACATTTTTCAAGAAAAAGTCGATTATTTGAACAATCGACTTATAGAACCCTATTCTGTACCCAAGGCAAATTCATACAAAGTCAGTTCTACAATCAGTTCTACAAATACAACAATTGGTCTTAACAAATGTCAAAAAACAAAAATGAAAAATTAAACAAATATTAGTGAGGGTAGAGTGAATTATTCGAAAAACCGGTTATTTTCCAATTTTCCGGTTTTTTTAAACCGGTTTGACAAAAGGGCGGTTTTCGAGTTATTCAACAAACCGGTTTTATTGTCTCGAATTATTCGACAAAATCGAATATTTTTTTTTATTTATTTTAAGATTATGGGATTACTTTTAATAATTAGCGATTACTTTAAACAACACTTTTCTTCTAAATGTGTGTTATGACTTCATGTTGAATGCCATTAGCAAGTTATACATCAAGGACTAGGCGCAGTCGAGCGTCATTGTCATTATTTCCGGCTCATTTTTGTTTTTTACTTTCGAAAATTTGGCGCGTGTTTGATTTAGCTTCGTATAACGGTTCCTGTTATACGTAGTTTATACCAACCGCGTCTCTTTTAAATTGGTGGATTTCATAAAAAGTCATTGAGACTGTACCACTGCCTTTGCCACTACTCATTTTAATAACAAGGTTTAATCGTGCCTGCTTCCTATACGTAGATATAGGTTTAGAATATATTGAATGTGACTCGCAAAATTTAGAAGTTCAGCTGAGTTTAACAATAAAAGAACTTCGAAATCCACACAAAAAAAACTAGTATTGCAAAAACTAGCGATTTTCAAAAAGTTAAAATAAAGTAAATCTTTTATACAATGCAATTTCAACTATAAATGAACGTGTTATTTCTGTTACTTTTGTAATCAAAAATAAATTGAGGCATCGTGTGTCCTCAAATCATTTAAATTGTATTCTCTTGAAATATTACTTTAAAAAATACAACTAACTATTAGTATTATACAATATATATCATTTCTTTTGATTTAAAATATTAAACAAATTAAAAGTTGTGTTAAATAAATTTTTAAAAGACTGCATGATTTTTTAATTTTAATAAAAAAAATATTTAAGCTTAATTTATACCTCAATTCATAAATTGCCCAAAAATTTAAAAACCCGTTATTCGAACCGGTTTTTGATTGAAAAAACCGAAAACCGGTTTTTAAAAATTACGCTTTTTCGATTTATTCGAAACCCGGTTTTTGGAATATGTCGAATATTTGATCACTCTAAGTGAGGGCTTTACTTATTTATGTAAAAAATAAATATTTTGTAGAATATGTAGATATTTAAATATAAAAACATGCTTTGACAACTGTTAGAACCAAAAAGCGAAAAAAAAATTATGAGCTATTTGACTGACTCCACCTTGTCTGTACTGTACTGTAGGCTCGATAAGTGGACACTGATAGAAATCGAATGGCATATAAAGAATGTTTGGAAAAACTTGAACGTGGGGGGTAGGTAAATTAAAACATCAATGTCATGAACACATTTTTCATAAAAAAATTTTAAATTAGAAAAAATATTGCCACAATTATATAAGGCAATGAGCATCATATCTGGGAACGGGCACGATAATTGGAAACTCATAGGAATTGAATTGCATATAAAGAATGTTTGGAAAAACTTGAACGTAGGGAGTAGGTCCATTCAAATTTTGATGTCGTAACCATTTTTCATGAAAAATTTTAAATTATAAAAAAAAATTGCCACAATTATACAAGACGTTGGGCATCACATCTGGGAACGGTCACGATAAGTGGACACTGATAGGAATCTAATGGCATATAAAGAATGTTTGGAAAAACTTAAACGTGGGGGGTAGGTAAATTAAAACATTAGTCATGAACAAATTTTTCATAAAAAAATTTTAAATTAGAAAAAATATTGCCACAATTATATAAGGCAATGGGCATCATATCTGGGAACGGGCAATTTTTTTTCCTAAATTAAATTTTTTAATGAAAAGTGGTTTTGACTTCAACAAAGTTTTAATGGACCACCCCCTACGTTTGTTTTTCCAAAAATTGTTTATATGGTACGTATTTCTTTACATAATTTTTGCAAATGCATTTAAAAAATATTATTTGTCATTGTTTGTTAATTTTTAGTTTATTTTAAGAATTTTTGTCACCACTGCGGTTTTTTACAAACCATCAAACTTTTACAATAACAAATATATAGAATTTTTGTCACCACTGCGGTTTGTTAAAAACCAACAAACTTTTACAATAGGTGTTTTCGCGTACTTTCCAGTAAAAAATATCCAGTAACTTTATTTTAGAGAGTAAACATAAATTACTCTCAATCTGAAAAATTACAAAAAAAGTACGCGAACAACAATTAGTAAAAATAAGTTGTTTTTTATTATAAATCAATTCAAAACGTTTGTATTGTGTTATTTTATATCTTTACTTTGGAAACTTGTAAATTGTATTAATTTTCAACTTTTTAGTTTTGCTTAAACCATATGTTTTAAACATATTGTTACGTTTTAACCTTTTTAAAACGCTGGTTTATTTCCTTTAAATAAACCGGATACTTTAGATTGCAAATAAAAGCCGTTTAGTAGTTTGGAAATTGTAACAACTCTTTATTTATTTAAAATGTACAACAACAGAATTAAATAGTCACTCAATGTTTTTTATACACCTTTATAAATTCGCAGAAATACGGACACACTTTATAATTTACACGAATTCACTTGAAAAAAACAGCACTCAGTTGATGTTTGTTCGAAAAGCGTCTCTGATAAACTCACTCACGACTGTAACCTCTTCCACTATTTATAACACTGCATTACCATCTAGAAAGCTCTATTTCTACAATGTTCTTTAACTGAATATTCGAATTCGAATATACGGTCGCAGCAAACAGCGTTGCCAACTTACGATCAATGGTCAACTGAAAGCTTTTATTTAATAATGCCCACAGATATGTTACAGTTTGCTATTACAGCACTGTTATTTGAAAGCATTATGCTACTTTTAAATCAGCCCTTAAAATCGTTATATTTGAATTCAAGTACAATTTCGTAACAATATTTTTACGTTGATATTTTTTACTGGACAAAAACAACATACTTATAATCAGCTGTTTCCTGTTTGTTTTCTTTTACCTGGAAATAAAAGAAAACAAATCGGAAATAGCTGATTATAATTATGTTGTTGATGTTGTACACAACCATGAATGAAATAAACAAGATTACGACATCGACAATTCCGTTATTTTAGTGTACTCTTTTACTCTTTTTTCGTGACGTCAGCAATGATTGTTTTCTTATGTTTTGAATGTAAAATACTTACTTTTTATATGAAATTTCAAAACAAATAGTGAAAAATAAATAAAAAAATTAATTAAAAATTAAAATGTGGTGTGCAGTAAAAAATTGCAATAATAATAACTAGGACCCGGTCCCGGTGGCCGAAATTCGACCACTTTAAACACTTTTATGGAAAGAATTAAAAAAAATGATGTTCTGCAAATCTAGAGAAAATAACCTTTAAAACCACATATGTTTCATCAATATTGGTGGACAATAACATACTTAAAAGTGTACAACCAAAAACCGTGTGGCCTATTTATATATAAGATAATAAAAAATCAAAATCGTGAACTAAAATATAGCAAAAATATTGAAAATTAATAAAGTAAAATATGTCTAATAACATAAAACCTAAAATATATTTTATTTTATTAAACATAAATAACTTTTAAATATAATTATTGACTTTTCCATTATAAATCACATACAATTTTCATATAATACAATCAGTTTAAGTCAATGTTGACGTCACTGAGCTTAAAAGAATTTTTTTAAGAGAGCGAAGGCGCAATCTTGTTTATTTCATTCATGGTACACAACAACTTTTTTGTTGTGTGGTGAATATATCACTCTGTATATTTGTTATTGTAAAAGTTTGTTGGTTTGAAAGTTTTTAACAAACCGCAACATAACCTTAAAATAAACTAAAAAATTAACAAACAATGATGCATTAAACACATTCAAGACAGCAGGCTATAGGGATGCCAGATTCAGATTCGCAAAAACCTGGACATTGGGTTTTAAAAAGCTGGACAAATCAAAAAAAAGCTGGCCATTAGAAATATGACCGAGAAAATGTTAATTTTGGTTTTGTGTTAATATTTTTTTTAAATATATTTATATCCATTGTACACGGTGCTACAGTACATAAAAATTGTGTCAAAAAATTTCAGAACACTCTCAAATTCAGAAGTTATTCTAAAAAACCGTTTTAAGTGATGTTCGTCAACTTAACGACCAGTAACTCAGTCAGTTCTTGTGCGATTTTAATTTTTTAAAGGGTTGAAAAAGTAAACTTATTACTCTTTAAAATGACCTGCATTTTTTGATACATTTGTAAGTTATAAATTGTAGGCATATATTTTATGAAAGGTTAATTCTTTGCTTTTCCGTAACTGTTTAAAATTTTTAAATCGGTCCAATGTGTAGTTGTTTTAAAATAACTCAAAATTAAATCAGTCGATTTAAAAAACCTTAAAAAATAAAAGTTGAGAAAAAGTTAATTTGTTTACTCTTTCTGAAAATTATTTTTTGATATGTCGTATTGGACATTTTTTTCTTCATGCCAAAAGCTATCGAAACACAACATTTCTAAAATTCTCGAATTCATTCCTTTCACCTTTGGTAAACCAAATAGAACCATATCATTTGACAAATCTTTTTGTATTTGTTTATAAGCTTCACGAAGGCAGCAGTAATCGAAACATAGTTCATCGTTATCTATTTCTTCAGATATTTCAGCTTTTGAAAATCTTCCCAAGAAAATAAGACATTTTATAAATTTAAAAAGGCTATTCAAGAGTCATTCTCAAGAGCTTTAAATTCCTGCATTATGTTTTGCATACAATATAAATATGCTTCTGATAATCCTTCACGTTTATTGTCGAAAATTTCTATTTAGCTGGACAAATTCAATTTTAGCTTGAAACTGGACAGGCATCAAAAAAGCTGGACAATCCAGCCAAGTCCAGCCCGGCTGGCAACCCTAGCAGGCTACCAACTTCACTCTGTCAAAAATAAAATGCACACGTTTATATGAAGACGATTATTTTGATGACAGCACAGCTACACGGCCACACGACTACTCATGCCGATGCATCGCTACATCGCGATGTAGCCGAATTAAGGTAGGATTACACGATTGCCGCAATGCACCAATTATTGGTCCACTTTATGCGCCAATCGTGTAATTTCGCAATTTATTGGCTCATGCGGCAACCATCGACAATATTTTTCGTATTTGCCCCAATCAAATGCAACTCTGGTGCGGCAACCGCTTAACCACTCGATAGACAATAATGTGTCAATAAAATGTTTTAATTTCGCCAATATTTATTGGTTTCTTGAGCGGCAATCAAAGTGTGCAATATGCGCCAATATTTATTTTAAAAGTAAAAAAATTAAGTAAAATTAATATATTATTATATACTTGTAGTATAAATATGGAGTTTGATGACTGTATAATAGAAATAAATGAAAAAAAATTTTTTCGAATAAACTTTACCAGCATTTTAAAAGAAGTTAAAAATAACTATATCTACATTTGATCGGTATTGTCGCACTCGTAATTTTAATCGGTATAAAATCAATAAATTCTATTGTTTAATTTAAAAAAATTAAAATCAGATTGTAGATAAACAAATTTAAACCACTATTATTGTTATTATTTTATCTAAATATCAATATCCTTAAAAGTCACCTTAATAATTCCTTTAAGAACATAAAATTTAAATTTGATTTATTCTTATTAACTGAATTTTCTACTGTGGTTTGAGTTGAGTGAAACAAATTTGGTTATTTCAACCGTAATGCCAACTTACTATCTGTTGCTAGAACCGCAAAAATCGATGGATGGAATAATTCAATTAGCAAAAAAAATTGTCCATCGCAACGAATCGGAATAATGTAACTTTAAAAAGAAAACTTATAATAAAATTTCCGAAAATTCCTGACAAAAATGTCCCGAAAAGTTACAAAAAAATATTCCCGTGCAAATTTAAAATCTGCTTATAAAAATTTAAAAAAGAAAATGAAAACAAAGTCTTCTTCTTCTTTTCAGAAGAAATAATTTTCACTTCATTAAATAAATTTACAGATTTATAAGTAATTATTGTATTCTGTGGTATTTATGTTAGCAAAACAAAAAATGCAATTAAACACAACAGCTGTTTCTCAGTATTGCCGCATACCATAACAATCACTGGAATTCGGCAATTATTGCCCCTTAATCTTTGTGCGGCAATTTACGGTAACCAAATTTATGAAATTTGAGGCAATCATGTAACGCAGAGAATTTGATTGGGACAATCGATTTATTGACCTCCAAATTAGCAGTCTTGAATGTGTTTAATGCATGAATGACAAATAATAATTTTGAAATGCATTTACAAAAATTATGACAAGAGATACGTACCACATCGCTAAATAGGAACGTAAATAGGATGTTCATTTGTAGCGTCTAGGGCAGTGATGTTCATCCCATACAACAATTGTTTAAAAAATTTAAACACATTTGTTACGCTCTTTTAATGAGCATAATAAATGTCTCATTTTTTTCAGAAATTCAATAAGCATTGTTGTTGGTTGGTTTTTGGATAAAGCATAGCAAACACACGCGTTTCAATTACAATTGAACACAAAAAAACAAAGTTAAAAATAAATAAAAAATTTTAGAGTATTTCGGCCGTATAATGTATATTCTTTCATTTCCATAAAATTTAAATTATATTCATTTAATAAATTGGTTTTATTTGACAAAAATTCGAAATCTAAACTTTCTTCATTTTGTTATTATCTTAAGTGTTTGACATTATGTTTGCTGGGTAGCTCTCTCACCAATACATCTTCATTTTTATTTTTGAACACCACTGGTCTATTATGCCCAAGCCCTATACTCTTGGTACTCTTTTGTTTTTGTAAATGCTCTTAGCTATAGGCTGTGTGTTTTGTATATACAATACACAAACAACTTTGTCTTATTATTTTTTGTCATTCTTCAAAGCAACAACACTTTCGTATGCTTTGCTGGTAAACATTGACGACTGCGATCATCAATGTAGATTTTGTTTTTGTTTATCGTATGATATTTTAAAAATGTGTGTTTTGAAAGTGAGTTTTTTTTTCTTTTTTCTTTGTATGAATTGGTTTTAACAACAAAAAATATTGAATAAAAAGTAGTTTTTATTTAAATGTATTGGTGTTTACTCTTCCATAAGGAACTTGTGGGCACCCCTGGTCTAGGGCTATGCAAATAATCACCTCTACCGCGAATCAATATTTTTGTTCACGTGAAACAATTCCCCTTGTTGTGAAATTTTTAGATGGAATTTTGTAAACAATAAACAGCTGTTACGAACAAAATCAACTATTGTGAATGTAAAGTTCATCGTGATATTGCCGATAGCAATTTTCCCTTCGAGGGAAATGAATATTTCATGGGAACAAAATTTCACATGTTATTGCCGATAGGGGTGATTAATTTAGAAACAAATTGCCAAATGTATATAAGACAATGGGCATCATATTATAAAAAGCAAAGGGCATCATATCTGGGAACAGGAATAATAAGTGGACACTCAAAGGAATCGAATGGCGAATAAAGAATTTTTGGAAAAACTTAAACGTAGGGATTATGAAATTTTTTTTCATGACATCAAAGTTTGAATGGGCCTACCCCTTACGTTAAGTTTTTCTAAAAGAAGTTAGTATGGCATTCAATTGTATAAATTTGGCAATTTTTTTTCTGTATATATCAAAGTTATTGCAATTTTTTAATGATTAGTTTATCTTATAGTGCATTTACACTTGTAATTTTCAAACTAGTTTGTGATCATAAGCTACTTTCATACAGCATTTTACCCCCCGTTGCCACATGCAAGTAATTACTTGTAAGTAATGAATACGTATTGTTACGAAATTTTACTTGAATTCAAATATAACGATTTTAAGGGCTGATTTAAAAGTAGCATAATGCTTTCAAATAACAGTGCTGTAATAGCAAACTGTAACATATCTGTGGGCATAATTAAATAAAAGCTTTCAGTTGACCATTGATCGTAAGTTGGCAACGCAGTTTGAATTCGAATATTCAGTTAAGGAACATTGTAGAAATAGAGCTTTCTAGATGGTAATGAAGTGTTATAAATAGTGGCAGAGGTTGCAGTCGTTAGTCAGTTTATCAGAGACGCTTTTCGAATAAACATCAACAGAGTGCCTTAAAGTGTGTTGTGTTTTTCAAGTAAATTCGTGTACATTATAAACTGTGTCTGTATTTCTGCGAATTTACAAACGTGTATAAAAAATATTGAGTGACTATTTAATTCTGTTGTTGTTGTACATTTGAATAAATAAAGAGTTGTTACCATTTTCAAACTACTAAACGGCTTTTATTTGCAATCAAAAGTATCCGGTTTATTTAAAGGAAATAAACCAGCGTTTTGAAAAGGTTAAAACGTAACAATTGGTGTCAGAAGTGGGATTGCAAATTAATAAGCATGAAGTTTGAGGAACTAAAAGTTGAACAACTCAAGAAAGAATTACGAATTTGAGTATAAAGAAGAATTGGAAGTTTCTACACGTTCAGCAACAAGCAGCATGGATTTAAGCACAATGTTGGCGGCTATTATGGAAAAGATGGAAGGAATGCAAATGAAACTTCAAGAAACTTATAAAGTAAATAACGAGAAGCTTCTAGCTGCACTTCGAGTAAACAATGAGAAGCTGTTAGCTGAAGTTAAAGAAACTTTCCGAGTAAACAACGATAAACTTCTAAAAAAACTTCAAGAATCTTCTAGAGCCACAGATAAGAAAATTCAGAAAGTGTCGATGTTATTAACAACAGAATGGATGGCATCGATAAAAAGGAGTCGGACTTGAATAATGTTCAATGTCAAAAAGAGGCAGTTTTAGAGGCTTTAAATGAGAAACAATGTAAAGCCAAAATTAAATGTTATAACTGTGGTAAAATTGGTCATATTCTGCGAAACTGTAGAGCTCCAAGAAAGCGAACCAGATATGAAATCATCAAGAAATAACCAGCATCAAGAAATAACCAGCTGGCGAATCATTAAAAAGAGCTAGCACTGAGTTAGAGGATTTGGTATGGGCCCGTGAGGAAGTGGAGGATTGTATAGACAATGGTTTGTTGGTGTTGGAACCAGCGGATGTGAGAAGTGGCCATGTAACAATGGAGGCCCTCGTTGAACAGTGCAACGACAGAATGGTTCCTGTTGGAGTGCTTGGTCTGTCCCGCAGAGTAAAGATCATCAGGCCGGGTTCCAAGATGGATGAAGGTGCTTCAGCAGAAAAAGAAATGCATGAACTCATTCGGAGACGAATTAAAATGACAAATGACCAAATGAAAACTAGATAGAGCTCACAACGTAATAAGGGTTTGTCATCCAAATTAAGGAATCACTGCAAAGGACTACATAGGGTAGTTAAGAAATTGGACGACATGGTTTATAGAATACGGAAATGTGGAAGACCGATATCGGGAATTAAGGTTGAACATCTAGAACGACTAGCTGCCTATGGGAGAAGTGAATCTATGCCTATTCGGGACGAACAGGCTTAAGCGGGGGGCAGTGTTACGAAATTGTACTTAAATTCAAATATAACGATTTTAAGGGCTGATTTAAAAGTAGCATAATGCTTTCAAATAACAGTGCTGTAATAGCAAACTGTAACATATATGTGGGCATTATTAAATAAAAGCTTTCAGTTGACCATTGATCGTAAGTTGGCAACGCTGTTTGAATTTGAATATTCAGTTAAGGAACATTGTAGAAATAGAGCTTTCTAGATGGTAATGCAGTGTTATAAATAGTGGCAGAGGTTGCAGTCGTTAGTCAGTTTATCAGAGACGCATTTCGAATAAACATCAACTGAGTGCCTTAAAGTGTGTTGTGTTTTTCAAGTAAATTCGTGTACATTATAAACTGTGTCTGTATTTCTGCGAATTTACAAAATTTTGTGTGTCTACACTATGCGTTGCAAGTTCATTTTAAAAATGTCGCCAACAACGAATGTTCTTGCTAAAATTGCTATATTGAACGAATTAAAAGAAAATATTAAGGGAAAGCCAGTATTGCCGTGTTGTCAAAATTATAAAATTACTAAAAAAATATTTTTGTTAATTTTTTTTTTAAATTAATTAAATTTATTTTTAAAAATATCATTAATATGTGTTGTTGTATATTTGTGTTTTATTTTATTTTTTTTAAATACATAGAATATCTGCTAAATTGTTTTACATTGAAGTCAGCTGTTTTATGACTTGTCAAAAATAAACCACTTAACTGTCTAAAATGCTGATGTAAACTAGTTTGAAAATTACAAGTGTAAATGCACTATTAGTAAAAAACTGTGAGTGTATTGAGTTTTTCGAACTTGCACTTACATGTGGCAACGGGGGGTAAGTGGTTTATTTTTGACAAGTCATAAAATAGCTGACTTCAATGTAAAACAATTTAATAAAAATATGAATGTTGTTACGAAAAAACGTTGTTGAACGTACATATTTATGTACATATAAATATACCTTTTATTTTCATTGTCCAAATTATATAAAAAACACTTTTTAATAACTTTTTTTAAACTTTTTCCTACAGTTTGGCTTTTTTTTAAAAGAAAACTGTTTTTTTATTTTTGAGCAAATGACAAATGTTACCAGCGTTGCCAGAAAAATGCTGAAAAACAGAGTTGCATTAGCAAAAACTCGTTGTTTGTAACTAGTTTATCTCAAAAGCTAGTTACAAACATGTTTTTGTTTTGTATGGATTGTTACGAAACTTCCTCAAGGGCATGTATGTGGTGTTGCTGACTAGCTCTGTCTCTCATATTTGGGGTGGTTCACAAAACCCTCACCACATCTCGATTTCGCACAATAAAAAAAAATCTAAACAAAACAATATTACTATAACATAAAAGAAATTGCACTGATACTAAAACACCCTACAGTACACCAACAGAAAACAATACAACTGGACCAGATGTCATATCCAGAATCGTCTATGCCCTAGCCCAACCTATGTCACCATATTAATTATTCAAATGACCCCTTTTCTGTTTTTATATTATCAACAACTTACCTTTTACACATTTCTGCACACATCGAACTGAGAAGACTAAAATCCTATATTTTACTTTACCAAATCATATTTTTTTATTAACAATAAACCAAACTACATAACTACATATAATATTTAATAATAAAGTGGCTGGTTTTGTATAATTTTGAATTATTTCCTGTTTCCTGTTCTCTATGTTCTGTTTCTTTTTATGACCAATAGGTAAACAATAGAATGTTTATGAACAACAAAAAGAATATGAATTTTAAAACTATTAGGTATTAAGAACCAAATTATATAAACAAAACGAATAAAACAAGATCTGACTTAAATATAAACTTAAATAAAAATTATCTATATTTTCATTAACAATTTATTATTTATCTAAAAGGACCGAACCGGATATAAAAAAAAATTGGCTTTTCAAATACACGCCTTTAATGTTATATTGCTATATCTTATGATCCCTAAAAGAGCTCTTTGAAGGATATTTTAGCAAACCTTAATATGTCTGCTCTATCGATAAAAATGTTTCTTTTCTCTTTTTAATTTTTTAAATACTAAATCCAGCCTGATCCCCTTTTACAAACATAAAACTAACCTAATACAATAAAATTTATCAAAACTTATCCTAATTTGCCTTAAATAATAAAATTAAACTAAATTCTTATCCTACCCTAATCCCTATAGCCACTGAGAACAGTTTATTCTGTAAATTAATTTTCCCTAGAGGGATTTTAAATGAAAGCTGCCGAAAAACAAAATGGTTCAAATCTTAGCTATTGCTACCATAGTTCCGATACAAACTTTTATCAAGCTTTTAAATTGAGGGAAAGCTCTTCTGTTTTTATACTTTATGAAGTTCTGTCCATATAGTTACCAGCAAAATTTTATAAATTTCCTCTGAGGATGCCACTATTTATAATGTTATAGGTTAGAACATATATCTGCCTTTCCCTCAGTATGGATATGTGTTAGCCTCCAGACTTGTACCATCAAAGTTTGTATCAAAAAAATGGATTTATTTCCTCTTTTGCACCTGATCTGTTAAAAGTTTTAATACTGTTTAATTTTTTACACAAAACTTAATAATATTATTTTTGTGTTTCAGGAACAAAATTTTAAACACAATATTTTATTTTCTATAAACTTTCTTCTAACTTTGCCGCTTTAAGAATAAATATGCTCTCGAATTCATTTTTAAGTTATACCTAAATAAAACCATAAGAAATACATAAATACATAAATACTAACAAAAAGCATAAATAAAAAACATGTACCGGTGATCAACATAACAACTAATACATTATACACAAATACAAATGAACACGAAAAAGGGTCAACGGACTTTTCTCGTTTTGCCATGACAATTTTCCTAATTTTCTCTTAAGATAGAAAATTCAACCTGGCCATACCATATGGCAACATTTACAATCTACTACTTTAAACATCAACTCTGAACACAACAACAAAAATAATATTCCAGTCTACACATTAAACTTTTACTACAGCTGACATACACAACATTTTGTCCACAAATTAGACATCAATACAAACAAAAAGATAAACAAACTTAAATAAAACAATATGAAACAAAAATAAGTAAATATTACAACGAACATCATACAAAATATCTATAAATGGAACATTACATCTACGCAACACAAAAAAAATCAACAATATAGATAAACATACAGAAGACAACTACACCACCAAACAAACAACATAAAACAAAATTACTTAATAAACCGGAACATAATAAAAACATGCTAGTGAAATTATACATCTAAAACAAACAAATCAACAATCTAAACAATAAACAAGACAACTACACCATCCAACAAACAGCATTCCCAAACGGAACATTGAACATCTAAACATAGTGCCTCTGGGTTTTTGGAATCTGTCTCGCCCGCAACAAAACTCCGGTTTCGGTGGCGATAGACAAAGGGAACGGTGTGCGGGACAAAGTAATTAAGTGTCATTAGAGTCTTGGTCTAATCCAACCAAAATATTTGCTCGATCTCTGGTGAGGGTTTTGAGTGTGATAGTCCAACGTGGGGAATTCTCACGACCCTGGGATTAAGAGTCACACATCCTACCGCAAAGTTAGCCGGGCAATTACCAGGTAAGTACGTGCAGATTTCTCAAAATAAATAATTCATACCCCTCCTTATCTCCTTACTAGAAACCTCGAAACTTTACACGTGATTGACTGATTTATTGGAACTAGTTTCAATGGACAACAAGCACTCTGTCGAAATTCTTTCTGGTGAAAAGAAATCGTAGAGGAAACCCTTTTCAACTAAATCTAAATTTCCTGTTACTGATTTTTAATCAGTAGGGCACAATAGTGTGCCTAATTAATTTAAACGAACGCCTAGTATAGGCAAAAACAATATCCTAATAATCATCATTAATACAAATTGGGTTAAGCCTCCATTACTCCTTCACCTGTTGAAATTTCGTGTCCAGTACTAGTTACAATCTCTATAATCTTTTTAAAAGTAAAAAGTATAGAGATTACCGAATATATCAGCGGCGTGCTGTCTCCTTGCCACGGGAAGTATAAATGTTTCCAATCTCACATAAGCATTTACTTTGTGAAAATATATTAATATTTTCAGGTTCAAAATAACTGAAGAATGGACTCTTTGGACATTGATAGTCAGTTTACCTTGCACAAGCTCTACATTTCATAAGAAAACAACTTGAAACATTAAGAGTTTCAAGTTCATACATATTATTACCCAAGACTCTTAGTATTCTACTTTTTGAGAATTTTTTACAAAATTTTGCATTAATGTTTTTACTAAAGTTGCTTAATACAAAATTCCTTCGGAATACTTCTTGTCCTGGGATAAATCGTATAGTCCTTGCTCCCTTATCATATCTGATAGAACTTTTCTCATACTGCTTGTGCATGTTGTCCCTTATTGTTTCCCGAATCAATCTCAACCTATCTCTATCTTCTAACAAAATTAAATCACTATCTTTAGTTTCCTAGCAAGTTTATAATCATCACCTGAGGTGAACATAGTATGTCCAAATAGTGCCATGAAAGGGCTAACACCTATGGCGGAATGCACTGCATTTCTCAACGCCAATTCAATTGATGTTAAGTTCAAGTCCCACTCTCTATGGTCATCTTTCAAATACACCCTGATAGCAGATAAAATACTCTGATTCACTCTTTCCGCTGCGTTCGATTGTGGAGAATAAACTGCCGTACGCATATGGTGTATTTTGTAATCTTTTATCATCTTCCCAAATTCTTTCGAAACAAACTGCTGACCGTTGTCAGAGTGTATTGTTTCTGGTACTCCAAAATTGTGGAAAACTTGCTCTGTTAAAAACTTAACAACATTGGTAGCTGTAGCTTCCTTCATAGCTTTTAGGAATACAAATTTCGTTAGATGATCTAATACTAAAAATATATAAGCGTTTCCTGTTTTCGATCTAGGATATTTACCTAGGAAATCTATATACAGCTTTTGAAAAGGACGATCTGTGATAACTTCGTTGCCTATTCCTGGAGTCAATCTTACATTTACAGATTTGCATTCCTTACATTTCTCGCAATTGTTTACATAATTCTTCACTTGAACTATCATATTCGGCCAATAAAACTTATTTCGTATGGATTCTAATGTCTTCCGTATGCCTCCATGGGATTTCTCAGCTGGTTCATGTGCTCGTCTTATTAACTCATAAGTCAAAGAATTAGGAACCCATAATTTCCATCGGAATTCTTCTGTCATATCAGAATCCGATGAATGACTTTGTTTCTTAAATACTAAACCATTTTCCACTCTCAGGTCAGGGAGTCTATTATTGTTTGTTGAAACTGTGGCTATCAAATCCCTATATTCTTCCGTTTCAAATTCTGTGGTTTCAAATCCCAGCAATTCCACCGGAGAATAATCTATCTCCTCCAATGCTCGAGATAAAGTGTCTGCCACTACATTTTCTGATCCCTTACGATGTTCAATTCGGAAGTCATAACTCTGCAACTTCAAGGCCCATCTGGCTAGTCTACCATTCAAATCCTTCAATGACATAAGCCATTTTAAGCTGGCATGGTCAGTAATGACCGTGAACGGCATTAGTTCAATATACGGTCGGAATTTGTTAATGGCCAGAACTGCGGCTAGACATTCTTTTTCTGTGACGCTATAGTTCTTCTGTGCCGGATTTAGTTTCATTGAAAAAAATGCTATTGGTCTCTCATTATTATCTTTATCTTTTTGAAAAAGCACTGCTCCAACACCATAATTCGAAGCATCACATTGTACATAAAATCTGTTTTTAAAATTCGGGTGTGCTAAAACTGGGGCAGAAGTTAAGGCTTGTTTCAGTTTGTTGAAACTTTCAATAGCTTCTTTTGTTATTTTGAATGTAGTGCCTTTTTTTATTAAATCTGTCAGTGGTGTAGCTAGTGTAGAAAAATTTCTAATGAAACGCCTATACCACCCAGCTGTGCCGAGAAAACTTCGAATTTCTCTAACAGATTTTGGGATAGGTATCTGTCTTATTGCCTCAATTTTATTTGGATCAGTCCTCATTATTCCTCCTCCCACAATAAAACCTAAGTAGCGTAATTCCTTGAAACAGAATTTGGATTTTTGAAGCCCTATTGTCAAATTGGACTTCTGTAGACATTCTGCTACCCTTTTCAATAAAGCTACATGATTCTCAAAATCAGATCGTCTAAGTAGATAAAAACGTTTGATTTTAGTTCCTCTGGAATCACCTTATCCATGAGTCTACACAGCCTTTGTGCCGCGTTACATAAGCCAAATGGCATTACTGTATATTGATATAATGGGCGACCAGGTATGGTGAAGGCTGTGTAGGCTCTTGATTTTTCTTCCAGAGGGATTTGCCAAAAGGCAAACTTCAAATCTACACTACTAATATAAAACGTTTCGTCTAGTCTACTTAGTATTGCCTCAATATTTTGAATGGGATAAGCGTCCTTGACAGTCCTCTCATTCAACTTTCTGGCATCAAGACAGAGTCTATTTTTGCCGGGTTTTCTTACTAAGGTACAACGACTACTCCATGGGCTTTGACTCTCCTCTATTACACCTAATTTCAGCATTTCATCTACTTCTGCATAGATTAGATCTTGTACTGCCGGTGACACGGGGTAATGCCTGTCCTTTACTGGTATAGTTCCCTCTATTAGCTCGATTTTATGGCATTCCATCTGAGTTCTACCTAATCCATTTTTCTCAAAAGACACAAAACTATGTTTCACATCTTCTAATTGTACCAATTCATGATCAGATAATTCATGTTGCTCAACTTTATCTGTGTCCAGGGGATAATCTTTCTCCAACTTTTCCATATTGATCTCATCGCTACCAAAAATTTCTGGAGCCAGGTTAAAACTTCTCCAGAAGTCTACTCCTAAGTAAGCTTCTTGGATTAAATCAGGACATAAATAAAATTGTATCAACTTGTTTTGATCCTTAAATTCTACGGGTATACTTATTTTTCCTAACACATTATATTCTTTACCTCCTGCTGTCTTAATACTAACAAAAACTGGATCTATTTCTAAATTTAACTTATCTATAATTTCGTGACAATTATTACCTAAAATACTAATTGAAGCACCAGAATCTAACAGACCTTTAACTTCTAAACCACTTATCTTAATGTTTGCAAATACTCTCGGATCATTCTTGACATTATCTTTTACATCACAACATATATGGAGAGATGATTTTATTTCCTGACATATTTTCCTTTTCCGCCTAAATTTGTTTCTTACTTTTCGTACCTTAATCAATCTACACAATCCTACTTCCTCATTAAAAATCCTATTTCTTACTATATTATAATTTCTCAATCTATCTTCATATGACATATATTTTCTATTTTTCCCTAACGAATTTCTACTTTTCATAATATTTGTTTTCTTCTTATTTATCCTATTTAATATTAAAATTTCCTTTCCCATTGATACTTGCTCTTCAAAATTACCTAACTTAACTTGTACGCCAGCATCCTTTAATTCGCGTCGGGAGTTTGAGTGGAGCGTGACTCTCCCGTTTTCGACACACTCCTTATCACGTTTTCCAAACAATTTGGACATTTGGGTGTAATAACTCCGACCATTCCACATTTATAACAAAACAAATTTCTTTGAACTGCTGGGCACTCCATGAATGTATGAACTGGATGACTGCAGTTCCAGCAGATCAACGAAATTTGATTTGTTTGTGGTTTGTTTGCATTATTTACTTTTATTCTCATTTCATCGACTTGTTCCCAATTTTCAGATTCTGGCTGATTCTCGTATATTTCTTCTACTCGTCTTGGACGCACAAATCGTGAAGTTGGCATTACATTAGGATTTTCTTTCTTTAAGTAATTTCGTTCTATTTCCTTACATTCATCACGTAGTTGCTCAACTGTGTAAATTTTCATTGGGTACAATATCTGTGATAAACTATTTCTTAAGTTTCTTTTCATTATGCGTATAACTTCATGCTCCGGAAGTGGTGTTCTCAATCTAGCTCTTAACTTTCGCATTGCAGAGAAATATGCGTCAATAGATTCTCCTGGTCTCTGATGACGCTCTTCAAAATCTCGCATAAATTCATATTCACTGCGATTTGATCTATATTGCTGTAAAAGTGCCTCTTTAAGATTCGACCAATTCCTAATATCTTTTTCTCTTATTACAGACCAATACCATTCCTTAGCTTCTCCTTTTAATAATCTATGAAAATCTCCCATGATTTCTATCCAAGGACATCCATGATGTTGTTGTAGATATTCGATTCTAAATATAAAATCTTCAATATTAAGGTTTTCTGTATTTCCGTCAAATACAACATCCCATTTGTCGATTCTCATAGAGGAAATTTGCCTATTTGCGTTTGGTAAGGGATCATTGGACCTGTTTAAATTAGAATCCGTTTCGCTATTTATTGGCACATATTGAAAATCTAATCTTCGCGGAATTATATGCTGATTCACAGAATCATCCTTTTCAACTTCCATTCTATCATTCCTTTCTGTTCTATCTCTTTCTTCTCCTATTTCTATTGAACCTTCAGATGATTTATTTAAAGTAGTTATCTTTTGAATCTCCCTAAGCATTTCTGCAAAACCTAATCTTAAACTTTCTTTTATTTTCAGCTCAATACTTGTTTCCAAATTGGATTGATATTCAGCATTGGACTGTTTAATCAAATCTTTAATGAGATTAGCATATTCCCTAGGATTTTTCTCTACTGGTTGATGAGATTTTGGAATCAAAGGAGGTGGATATGAAAAATTTGGAATCTGTTGAGAATTGTTATTCTTTGGAATAGCTCCCGTAGATGGCATTGCGGCTGTTTCCGGTCTTGCAGTATTTTGAGGTGGGTTATTAATTGGGGTATTAATAGTTCCTGACATATCAACTATATTATCATTCCTATCTTCCCTTTCAGGTTTCCTATTATCAGGCTTCTTGTTCGAATGAGAAACATACATTTTGATTGATTTATTCCTATTCTCTGTTTAATGTGAAATTCGAAAACCTAATTATCTTTCTCCTCAAAACTATATATTAAAAAAATCAATAAATCTAATTTCGTTGCCAAAACTTAAAATTTTAATTTGCAATTTCTTTATTAAACACAAAAAAAACTACCATATAAAAAAAATAACATAAAAAAAAAAAAAAAAAAATAAATTAACTATACAATTATAACACAAACACTTAATACAATACTTTACTTATTAGGATTTTAGTTTATATCTCGTTCTCTTTTTATTATGGCAGAAATGTAATTATATTTTTATTTTGCTTAATATTATAAGTTGTTGATAATATTTTAGACGTAATTCCTTTTTATGTCTTCTAATTTGGTGTACTATTCTAGTAATATATATTATTTTGAAACCACTATTATATTCCTCTAATAGGATTCAAATTATCTTGTAATATTCCTTTTTGATTATGCAAACTGATTTGCTCGAATCAGGACATAATCTTTAGAATTTCTATTAAATATATTATTAATGCAATCAATCAAATTTTGTTTGGTCACTAATAACGTATTTAATTTTAATAATTCTGTAATTAATGATTTTCTTTCTAAATTTTGATTCTGACTTTTCATTTAATATGTAAATATAATATTGTAATCTACAATCAGTTTGGTTAACAATATCTGAGATAAATTACTCAATATTATAACATTTGTTAAATGAATCTAACTATTGCTTTTGGTTCTTTTGATCTAAAAAAAAAATCTTGGGCGCCATTTACTGTTACGAAACTTCCTCAAGGGCATGTATGTGGTGTTGCTGACTAGCTCTGTCTCTCATATTTGGGGTGGTTCACAAAACCCTCACCACATCTCGATTTCGCACAATAAAAAAAAATCTAAACAAAACAATATTACTATAACATAAAAGAAATTGCACTGACACTAAAACACCCTACAGTACACCAACAGAAAACAATACAACTGGACCAGATGTCATATCCAGAATCGTCTATGCCCTAGCCCAACCTATGTCACCATATTAATTATTCAAATGACCCCTTTTCTGTTTTTATATTATCAACAACTTACCTTTTACACATTTCTGCACACATCGAACTGAGAAGACTAAAATCCTATATTTTACTTTACCAAATCATATTTTTTTATTAACAATAAACCAAACTACATAACTACATATAATATTTAATAATAAAGTGGCTGGTTTTGTATAATTTTGAATTATTTCCTGTTTCCTGTTCTCTATGTTCTGTTTCTTTTTATGACCAATAGGTAAACAATAGAATGTTTATGAACAACAAAAAGAATATGAATTTTAAAACTATTAGGTATTAAGAACCAAATTATATAAACAAAACGAATAAAACAAGATCTGACTTAAATATAAACTTAAATAAAAATTATCTATATTTTCATTAACAATTTATTATTTATCTAAAAGGACCGAACCGGATATAAAAAAAATTGGCTTTTCAAATACACGCCTTTAATGTTATATTGCTATATCTTATGATCCCTAAAAGAGCTCTTTGAAGGATATTTTAGCAAACCTTAATATGTCTGCTCTATCGATAAAAATGTTTCTTTTCTCTTTTTAATTTTTTAAATACTAAATCCAGCCTGATCCCCTTTTACAAACATAAAACTAACCTAATACAATAAAATTTATCAAAACTTATCCTAATTTGCCTTAAATAATAAAATTAAACTAAATTCTTATCCTACCCTAATCCCTATAGCCACTGAGAACAGTTTATTCTGTAAATTAATTTTCCCTAGAGGGATTTTAAATGAAAGCTGCCGAAAAACAAAATGGTTCAAATCTTAGCTATTGCTACCATAGTTCCGATACAAACTTTTATCAAGCTTTTAAATTGAGGGAAAGCTCTTCTGTTTTTATACTTTATGAAGTTCTGTCCATATAGTTACCAGCAAAATTTTATAAATTTCCTCTGAGGATGCCACTATTTATAATGTTATAGGTTAGAACATATATCTGCCTTTCCCTCAGTATGGATATGTGTTAGCCTCCAGACTTGTACCATCAAAGTTTGTATCAAAAAAATGGATTTATTTCCTCTTTTGCACCTGATCTGTTAAAAGTTTTAATACTGTTTAATTTTTTACACAAAACTTAATAATATTATTTTTGTGTTTCAGGAACAAAATTTTAAACACAATATTTTATTTTCTATAAACTTTCTTCTAACTTTGCCGCTTTAAGAATAAATATGCTCTCGAATTCATTTTTAAGTTATACCTAAATAAAACCATAAGAAATACATAAATACTAACAAAAAGCATAAATAAAAAACATGTACCGGTGATCAACATAACAACTAATACATTATACACAAATACAAATGAACACGAAAAAGGGTCAACGGACTTTTCTCGTTTTGCCATGACAATTTTCCTAATTTTCTCTTAAGATAGAAAATTCAACCTGGCCATACCATATGGCAACATTTACAATCTACTACTTTAAACATCAACTCTGAACACAACAACAAAAATAATATTCCAGTCTACACATTAAACTTTTACTACAGCTGACATACACAACATTTTGTCCACAAATTAGACATCAATACAAACAAAAAGATAAACAAACTTAAATAAAACAATATGAAACAAAAATAAGTAAATATTACAACGAACATCATACAAAATATCTATAAATGGAACATTACATCTACGCAACACAAAAAAAATCAACAATATAGATAAACATACAGAAGACAACTACACCACCAAACAAACAACATAAAACAAAATTACTTAATAAACCGGAACATAATAAAAACATGCTAGTGAAATTATACATCTAAAACAAACAAATCAACAATCTAAACAATAAACAAGACAACTACACCATCCAACAAACAGCATTCCCAAACGGAACATTGAACATCTAAACATAGTGCCTCTGGGTTTTTGGAATCTGTCTCGCCCGCAACAGGATAAACAAGTTTCTCAAACTAGTTTATCACCATAAACAACTTATAACAAGTTTATAGCGTAGGTGTAAATGCACTATTAAGGTTATGTTGCGGTTTGCAATTTTTTAATGATTACTTTATTTTAAGGTTATGTTGCGGTTTGTTCATATGTAACAAACTTCATTTTGACATTTTAACAAACTATTACAATAACAAATTTTATCTTTTATATTCACCACGCCAAAAAAAATAATATGGTGTGTACAACATCAACAAAAACAATCAGATTTTCCAGGTTGTTTTGATCACGCGCGTCGGAAAATTATGTTTTTTTTTATGCGAAAAATTTGTATGCAAAAACATGATCAGCTGTTGGATTTAATTTCGTTCGAAATAAGTGCTGCTTAATAGGGTTCTATAGCTGAAACAAAAGTCGACTTTTCGACTTTTTCCGTTTTTTAAACTTTCGACTTCTGGTAGTTTATGAAAAGTCGACTTTAGAACTTTCGACTTTTTAGTTAATCGACTTTTTTCAACTTTTTACCATTTCTTGTAAGAAATACATGGTTTCTACATTTATTGATGCGCCTTGTGTAATGTTTAGCAATAAAAATGAAATTTATCAAGGCGATAATAGTTAGAATAATGTTGAATGAATTTTGTGTAGAAAAAAGCTTTATTTTATAAACATTTATTTATTTATTATTTACATATATTAGCATACACTACAAAAAATGCAAGTGCAATATTTTTAACAATCTAAAAAGTCGACTTTTATTGACTATTAGACTTTTATCGAAAATTTTCGACTTTTATCGACTTTTGAGATAACATAATCCCTACTGCTTAATAGGGTTTTACAAGTCGATAGTTCGAACAATCGACTTAGGGTTCTATAAGTCGATTGTTCGAACAATCGACTATTTCCTGAAAAAGTCGTAAAGTCGAAATCGACTTTTTGGTCGGAAAAAAGTCGAACAATCGATTATGTTATCTCAAAAGTCGAATAGTCGAAAATAGCCGAAAAAAAAGTCGACTTTTTAGATTGTTAAAAAAATATTGCACTTGTATTTTTTGTAGTGTATGCTAATATATGTAAATAATAAATAAATAAATGTTTATAAAATAAAGCTTGGAACCGCTGAAGATCTGACATTGAAAATTATAAAAAAAACAAAAAAGGTAAACAATAAAAGTTAAAGGTACAACTAAAGAAAAAAAGTTGTTTGTGGTGGAAAAATGGAAAAGATAAGATTAATATCATATTGTTACGTTTTAACCTTTGCAAAACGCTAGTTTATTTCCTTTAAATAAACCGGATACTTTTGATTGCAAATAAAAGCCGTTCAGTAGTTTGAAAATTGTAACAACTCTTTATTTATTCAAAATGTACAACAACCTCAGAATTAAATAGCCACTCAATGTTTTTTATACACGTTTATAAATTCTCAGAAATACAGACACAATTTATAATGTACACGAATTTACTTGAAAAACACAACACACTTTGAGGCACTTAGTTGATGTTTATTCGAAAAGCGTCTCTGATAAACTCACTAACGACTGCAACCTCTGCCACTATTTATAACACTGCCATCTGCACTCTAGATTGCTCTTTAACTGTCAAAGTTCGAATATTCTAGATCATACGCCATCTGTGGTGTACTTTCTACAATGTTCTTTAACTGAATATTCGAATTCAAACAGCGTTGCTAACTTACGATCAATGGTCAACTGAAAGCTTTTATTTAATAATGCCCACAGATATGTTACAGTTTTCTATTACAGCAATGTTATTTGAAAGCATTATGCTACTTTAAAATCAGCCCTTAAAATCGTTATATTTGAATTCAAGTACAATTTCGTAACAATATTTAGGATATTTTGGTACTAATTTTATTGATAACTGTTCACGGTTTATAATGTACTGTATTGTAAATAAAGACAACAAAAACTTTTATATTTTAGTTCTAATAATATATTTTCATTGGCCCATAATCATAGTCAAAAATAAAGTACATTTTAAGAGAATTAAACTCGACTTTACTTAGGAGCACAGATGATGAACAGATACTTCACGGTGTTAAAATGTATCAAAGTGGCATCACACATTTAACCCCAACGTAAGTAAGGAATAGCAAATATGTATGAAAAATGTATCACTATCCTTTTTATTTGATGGGGTTAAATGAAGAAAAGCTGATACACCATTTTTGTAAACGTCAGTTTTGACGAATCTGTATATGGGGCATTTCACGTCAAGTGCACCAACTTTTGAAATCGATGTCTTCCGATCGCGATGAAATTTGCACCAATGTTAGTTCTATTGGATAGTAATTCGGACACCATTTTTCAACAAGATCGGTCAAGAACTCTCTGAGTTATAGGAGGTCAAAATTTGACATTTTGGCCAAACAGGTGTTTTTTTTTATCCATATAACTTATTACCTATTGTTCTTAGCAAAATGTGTCCCAAATAGTTTAGATAGCTATTTATGCAATCTTTCGAAAAAAAAATTTAAAAAAATTTAATAAAATATTTTTGATTTTTTTTTTTTAAATCAAAAATATTTTTGACTTTTTTTTCAAAATGGGCCCTTTTTATTTTTTTTAAGAAAGCTTATGTCTCGCTTAGTGGGATGCGAGTGGGATATCTATCAAAAAAAATATTTTGTAACTCAAGATTTAAAATTTTTTAATTTTTTTTGCAAAATCAAAAACTTTGTTGACTTTTTTTAAAAAAATGGACCCATTTTTTAATTTTTTTTTTGCTCAAAAGAAAGCTTATGTGTTTTCCTTTAACACCCTTTTTGTCGCTTAGTGGGATGCGAGTGGGATATCTATAAAAAAAATGTTTTGTAACTCAAGACATAAAATTTTTTACTTTTTTTTGAAAAATCAAAAACCTTTTTGACTTTTTTTTTCCAAAATGGACTCTTTTTTTATTAATTCTTTTCCTTTAAAATCTTTTTGGTCGCTTAGTGGGATGCGAGTGGGATATCTATCAAAATAAATGTTTTGTAACTCAAGACAAAGGTTTTTAAATTTGCACTATTTTAATTTTTTTCATATTTGTGTGTAAACCTTAAAAATTAAACTTACGCAGAGAAACTAGACACATTAGCCTTTCCGATGGTATGTAACATACCCAACTAAAATTTCATAACCTCGATACTGTAATACCCATAATATGTTAACCTCAGGAATAAAAATCACTTGTTTTCTATGGAAATGTTGAATAATTTAATTTTGTTATTTATTTGTAATAATAATTAATTTAATATATAAAAATAATAATAATAATAATAATAATAATAATAATAATAATAATAATAATAATAATAATAATAATAATAATAATAATAATAATAATAATAATAATAATAATAATAATAATAATAATAATAATAATAATAATAATAATAATAATAATAATAATAATAATAATAATAATAATAATAATAATAATAATAATAATAATAATAATAATAATAATAATAATAATAATAATAATAATAATAATAATAATAATAATAATAATAATAATAATAATAATAATAATAATAATAATAATAATAATAATAATAATAATAATAATAATAATAATAATAATAATAATAATAATAATAATAATAATAATAATAATAATAATAATAATAATAATAATAATAATAATAATAATAATAATAATAATAATAATATTAATAATAATAATAATAATAATAATAATAATAATAATAATAATAATAATAATAATAATAATAATAATAATAATAATAATAATAATAATAATAATAATAATAATAATAATAATAATAATAATAATAATAATAATAATAATAATAATAATAATAATAATAATAATAATAATAATAATAATAATAATAATAATAATAATAATAATAATAATAATAATAATAATAATAATAATAATAATAATAATAATAATAATAATAATAATAATAATAATAATAATAATAATAATAATAATAATAATAATAATAATAATAATAATAATAATAATAATAATAATAATAATAATAATAATAATAATAATAATAATAATAATAATAATAATAATAATAATAATAATAATAATAATAATAATAATAATAATAATAATAATAATAATAATAATAATAATAATAATAATAATAATAATAATAATAATAATAATAATAATAATAATAATAATAATAATAATAATAATAATAATAATAATAATAATAATAATAATAATAATAATAATAATAATAATAATAATAATAATAATAATAATAATAATAATAATAATAATAATAATAATAATAATAATAATAATAATAATAATAATAATAATAATAATAATAATAATAATAATAATAATAATAATAATAATAATAATAATAATAATAATAATAATAATAATAATAATAATAATAATAATAATAATAATAATAATAATAATAATAATAATAATAATAATAATAATAATAATAATAATAATAATAATAATAATAATAATAATAATAATAATAATAATAATAATAATAATAATAATAATAATAATAATAATAATAATAATAATAATAATAATAATAATAATAATAATAATAATAATAATAATAATAATAATAATAATAATAATAATAATAATAATAATAATAATAATAATAATAATAATAATAATAATAATAATAATAATAATAATAATAATAATAATAATAATAATAATAATAATAATAATAATAATAATAATAATAATAATAATAATAATAATAATAATAATAATAATAATAATAATAATAATAATAATAATAATAATAATAATAATAATAATAATAATAATAATAATAATAATAATAATAATAATAATAATAATAATAATAATAATAATAATAATAATAATAATAATAATAATAATAATAATAATAATAATAATAATAATAATAATAATAATAATAATAATAATAATAATAATAATAATAATAATAATAATAATAATAATAATAATAATAATAATAATAATAATAATAATAATAATAATAATAATAATAATAATAATAATAATAATAATAATAATAATAATAATAATAATAATAATAATAATAATAATAATAATAATAATAATAATAATAATAATAATAATAATAATAATATAATAATAATAATAATAATAATAATAATAATAATAATAATAATAATAATAATAATAATAATAATAATAATAATAATAATAATAATAATAATAATAATAATAATAATAATAATAATAATAATAATAATAATAATAATAATAATAATAATAATAATAATAATAATAATAATAATAATAATAATAATAATAATAATAATAATAATAATAATAATAATAATAATAATAATAATAATAATAATAATAATAATAATAATAATAATAATAATAATAATAATAATAATAATAATAATAATAATAATAATAATAATAATAATAATAATAATAATAATAATAATAATAATAATAATAATAATAATAATAATAATAATAATAATAATAATAATAATAATAATAATAATAATAATAATAATAATAATAATAATAATAAATAATAATAATAATAATAATAATAATAATAATAATAATAATAATAATAATAATAATAATAATAATAATAATAATAATAATAATAATAATAATAATATAATAATAATAATAATAATAATAATAATAATAATAATAATAATAATAATAATAATAATAATAATAATAATAATAATAATAATAATAATAATAATAATAATAATAATAATAATAATAATAATAATAATAATAATAATAATAATAATAATAATAATAATAATAATAATAATAATAATAATATAATAATAATAATAATAATAATAATAATAATAATATAATAATAATAATAATAATAATAATAATAATAATAATAATAATAATAATAATAATAATAATAATAATAATAATAATAATAATAATAATAATAATAATATAATAATAATAATAATAATAATAATAATAATAATAATAATAATAATAATAATAATAATAATAATAATAATAATAATAATAATAATAATAATAATATAATATAATAATAATAATAATAATAATAATAATAATAATAATAATAATAATAATAATAATAATAATAATAATAATAATAATAATAATAATAATAATAATAATAATAATAATAATAATAATAATAATAATAATAATAATAATAATAATAATAATAATAATAATAATAATAATAATAATAATAATAATAATAATAATAATAATAATAATAATAATAATAATAATAATAATAATAATAATAATAATAATAATAATAATAATAATAATAATAATAATAATAATAATAATAATAATAATAATAATAATAATAATAATAATAATAATAATAATAATAATAATAATAATAATAATAATAATAATAATAATAATAATAATAATAATAATAATAATAATAATAATAATAATAATAATAATAATAATAATAATAATAATATAATAATAATAATAATAATAATAATAATAATAATAATATAATAATAATAATAATAATAATAATAATAATAATAATAATAATAATAATAATAATAATAATAATAATAATAATAATAATAATAATAATAATAATAATAATAATAATAATAATAATAATAATAATAATAATAATAATAATAATAATAATAATAATAATAATAATAATAATAATAATAATAATAATAATAATAATAATAATAATAATAATAATAATAATAATAATAATAATAATAATAATAATAATAATAATAATAATAATAATAATAATAATAATAATAATAATAATAATAATAATAATAATAATAATAATAATAATAATAATAATAATAATAATAATAATAATAATAATAATAATAATAATAATAATAATATAATAATAATAATAATAATAATAATAATAATAATAATAATAATAATAATAATAATAATAATAATAATAATAATAATAATAATAATAATAATAATAATAATAATAATAATAATAATAATAATAATAATAATAATAATAATAATAATAATAATAATAATAATAATAATAATAATAATAATAATAATAATAATAATAATAATAATAATAATAATAATAATAATAATAATAATAATAATAATAATAATAATAATAATAATAATAATAATAATAATAATAATAATAATAATAATAATAATAATAATAATAATAATAATAATAATAATAATAATAATAATAATAATAATAATAATAATAATAATAATAATAATAATAATAATAATAATAATAATAATAATATAATAATAATAATAATAATAATAATAATAATAATAATAATAATAATAATAATAATAATAATAATAATAATAATAATAATAATAATAATAATAATAATAATAATAATAATAATAATAATAATAATAATAATATAATAATAATAATAATAATAATAATAATAATAATAATAATAATAATAATAATAATAATAATAATAATAATAATAATAATAATAATAATAATAATAATAATAATAATAATAATAATAATAATAATAATAATAATAATAATAATAATAATAATAATAATAATAATAATAATAATAATAATAATAATAATAATAATAATAATAATAATAATAATAATAATAATAATAATAATAATAATAATAATAATAATAATAATAATAATAATAATAATAATAATAATAATAATAATAATAATAATAATAATAATAATAATAATAATAATAATAATAATAATAATAATAATAATAATAATAATAATAATAATAATAATAATAATAATAATAATAATAATAATAATAATAATAATAATAATAATAATAATAATAATAATAATAATAATAATAATAATAATAATAATAATAATAATAATAATAATAATAATAATAATAATAATAATAATAATAATAATAATAATAATAATAATAATAATAATAATAATAATAATAATAATAATAATAATAATAATAATAATAATAATAATAATAATAATAATAATAATAATAATAATAATAATAATAATAATAATAATAATAATAATAATAATAATAATAATAATAATAATAATAATAATAATAATAATAATAATAATAATAATAATAATAATAATAATAATAATAATAATAATAATAATAATAATAATAATAATAATAATAATAATAATAATAATAATAATAATAATAATAATAATAATAATAATAATAATAATAATAATAATAATAATAATAATAATAATAATAATAATAATAATAATAATAATAATAATAATAATAATAATAATAATAATAATAATAATAATAATAATAATAATAATAATAATAATAATAATAATAATAATAATAATAATAATAATAATAATAATAATAATAATAATAATAATAATAATAATAATAATAATAATAATAATAATAATAATAATAATAATAATAATAATAATAATAATAATAATAATAATAATAATAATAATAATAATAATAATAATAATAATAATAATAATAATAATAATAATAATAATAATAATAATAATAATAATAATAATAATAATAATAATAATAATAATAATAATAATAATAATAATAATAATAATAATAATAATAATAATAATAATAATAATAATAATAATAATAATAATAATAATAATAATAATAATAATAATAATAATAATAATAATAATAATAATAATAATAATAATAATAATAATAATAATAATAATAATAATAATAATAATAATAATAATAATAATAATAATAATAATAATAATAATAATAATAATAATAATAATAATAATAATAATAATAATAATAATAATAATAATAATAATAATAATAATAATAATAATAATAATAATAATAATAATAATAATAATAATAATAATAATAATAATAATAATAATAATAATAATAATAATAATAATAATAATAATAATAATAATAATAATAATAATAATAATAATAATAATAATAATAATAATAATAATAATAATAATAATAATAATAATAATAATAATAATAATAATAATAATAATAATAATAATAATAATAATAATAATAATAATAATAATAATAATAATAATAATAATAATAATAATAATAATAATAATAATAATAATAATAATAATAATAATAATAATAATAATAATAATAATAATAATAATAATAATAATAATAAATAATATAATAATAATAATAATAATAATAATAATAATAATAATAATAATAATAATAATAATAATAATAATAATAATAATAATAATAATAATAATAATAATAATAATAATAATAATAATAATAATAATAATAATAATAATAATAATAATAATAATAATAATAATAATAATAATAATAATAATAATAATAATAATAATAATAATAATAATAATAATAATAATAATAATAATAATAATAATAATAATATAATAATAATAATAATAATAATAATAATAATAATAATAATAATAATAATAATAATAATAATAATAATAATAATAATAATAATAATAATAATAATAATAATAATAATAATAATAATAATAATAATAATAATAATAATAATAATAATAATAATAATAATAATAATAATAATAATAATAATAATAATAATAATAATAATAATAATAATAATAATAATAATAATAATAATAATAATAATAATAATAATAATAATAATAATAATAATAATAATAATAATAATAATAATAATAATAATAATAATAATAATAATAATAATATAATAATAATAATAATAATAATAATAATAATAATAATAATAATAATAATAATAATAATAATAATAATAATAATAATAATAATAATAATAATAATAATAATAATAATAATAATAATAATAATAATAATAATAATAATAATAATAATAATAATATAATAATAATAATAATAATAATAATAATAATAATAATAATAATAATAATAATAATAATAATAATAATAATAATAATAATAATAATAATAATAATAATAATAATAATAATAATAATAATAATAATAATAATAATAATAATAATAATAATAATAATAATAATAATAATAATAATAATAATAATAATAATAATAATAATAATAATAATAATAATAATAATAATAATAATAATAATAATAATAATAATAATAATAATAATAATAATAATAATAATAATAATAATAATAATAATAATAATAATAATAATAATAATAATAATAATAATAATAATAATAATAATAATAATAATAATAATAATAATAATAATAATAATAATAATAATAATAATAATAATAATAATATAATAATAATAATAATAATAATAATAATAATAATAATAATAATAATAATAATAATAATAATAATAATAATAATAATAATAATAATAATAATAATAATAATAATAATAATAATAATAATAATAATAATAATAATAATAATAATAATAATAATAATAATAATAATAATAATAATAATAATAATAATAATAATAATAATAATAATAATAATAATAATAATAATAATAATAATAATAATAATAATAATAATAATAATAATAATAATAATAATAATAATAATAATAATAATAATAATATAATAATAATAATAATAATAATAATAATAATAATAATAATAATAATAATAATAATAATAATAATAATAATAATAATAATAATAATAATAATAATAATAATAATAATAATAATAATAATAATAATAATAATAATAATAATAATAATAATAATAATAATAATAATAATAATAATAATAATAATAATAATAATAATAATAATAATAATAATAATAATAATAATAATAATAATAATAATAATAATAATAATAATAATAATAATAATAATAATAATAATAATAATATAATAATAATAATAATAATAATAATAATAATAATAATAATAATAAATAATAATAATAATAATAATAATAATAATAATAATAATAATAATAATAATAATAATAATAATAATAATAATAATAATAATAATAATAATAATAATAATAATAATAATAATAATAATAATAATAATAATAATAATAATAATAATAATAATAATAATAATAATAATAATAATAATAATAATAATAATAATAATAATAATAATAATAATAATAATAATAATAATAATAATAATAATAATAATAATATAATAATAATAATAATAATAATAATAATAATAATAATAATAATAATAATAATAATAATAATAATAATAATAATAATAATAATAATAATAATAATAATAATAATAATAATAATAATAATAATAATAATAATAATAATAATAATAATAATAATAATAATAATAATAATAATAATAATAATAATAATAATAATAATAATAATAATAATAATAATAATAATAATAATAATAATAATAATAATAATAATAATAATAATAATAATAATAATAATAATAATAATAATAATAATAATAATAATAATAATAATAATAATAATAATAATAATAATAATAATAATAATAATAATAATAATAATATAATAATAATAATAATAATAATAATAATAATAATAATAATAATAATAATAATAATAATAATAATAATAATAATAATAATAATAATAATAATAATAATAATAATAATAATAATAATAATAATAATAATAATAATAATAATAATAATAATAATAATAATAATAATAATAATAATAATAATATAATAATAATAATAATAATAATAATAATAATAATAATAATAATAATAATAATAATAATAATAATAATAATAATAATAATAATAATAATAATAATAATAATAATAATAATAATAATAATAATAATAATAATAATAATAATAATAATAATAATAATAATAATAATATAATAATAATATAATAATAATAATAATAATAATAATAATAATAATAATAATAATAATAATAATAATAATAATAATAATAATAATAATAATAATAATAATAATAATAATAATAATAATAATAATAATAATAATAATAATAATAATAATAATAATAATAATAATAATAATAATAATAATAATAATAATAATAATAATAATAATAATAATAATAATAATAATAATAATAATAATAATAATAATAATAATAATAATAATAATAATAATAATAATAATAATAATAATAATAATAATAATAATAATAATAATAATAATAATAATAATAATAATAATAATAATAATAATAATAATAATAATAATAATAATAATAATAATAATAATAATAATAATAATAATAATAATAATAATAATAATAATAATAATAATAATAATAATAATAATAATAATAATAATAATAATAATAATAATAATAATAATAATAATAATAATAATAATAATAATAATAATAATAATAATAATAATAATAATAATAATAATAATAATAATAATAATAATAATAATAATAATAATAATAATAATAATAATAATAATAATAATAATAATAATAATAATAATAATAATAATAATAATAATAATAATAATAATAATAATAATAATAATAATAATAATAATAATAATAATAATAATAATAATAATAATAATAATAATAATAATAATAATAATAATAATAATAATAATAATAATAATAATAATAATAATATAATAATAATAATAATAATAATAATAATAATAATAATAATAATAATAATAATAATAATAATAATAATAATAATAATAATAATAATAATAATAATAATAATAATAATAATAATAATAATAATAATAATAATAATAATAATAATAATAATAATAATAATAATAATAATAATAATAATAATAATAATAATAATAATAATAATAATAATAATAATAATAATAATAATAATAATAATAATAATAATAATAATAATAATAATAATAATAATAATAATAATAATAATAATAATAATAATAATAATAATAATAATAATAATAATAATAATAATAATAATAATAATAATAATAATAATAATAATAATAATAATAATAATAATAATAATAATAATAATAATAATAATAATAATAATAATAATAATAATAATAATAATAATAATAATAATAATAATAATAATAATAATAATAATAATAATAATAATAATAATAATAATAATAATAATAATAATAATAATAATAATAATAATAATAATAATAATAATAATAATAATAATAATAATAATAATAATAATAATAATAATAATAATAATAATAATAATAATAATAATAATAATAATAATAATAATAATAATAATAATAATAATAATAATAATAATAATAATAATAATAATAATAATAATAATAATAATAATAATAATAATAATAATAATAATAATAATAATAATAATAATAATAATAATAATAATAATAATAATAATAATATAATAATAATAATAATAATAATAATAATAATAATAATAATAATAATAATAATAATAATAATAATAATAATAATAATAATAATAATAATAATAATAATAAATAATAATAATAATAATAATAATAATAATAATAATAATAATAATAATAATAATAATAATAATAATAATAATAATAATAATAATAATAATAATAATAATAATAATAATAATAATAATAATAATAATAATAATAATAATAATAATAATAATAATAATAATAATAATAATAATAATAATAATAATAATAATAATAATAATAATAATAATAATAATAATAATAATAATAATAATAATAATAAT